>NC_081447.1:14244740-14294237 GCF_007210705.1 Tigriopus californicus
TATCAAAAAATCGAGTGGGCTTGGAATCACCCGGGGGTAGTTAATGAGGCACTTAGCCCTAGGAAAAGAAATAACACAGGAAACGAATCGACGATGGCAATTCACAATGGACGCGATTCTGATGGATGTCGACAATAAATATCTGATATACTTGTGCAAATGCGAGACATCATAAAATTCTTGCTCCTCCCGCAGAGACAATTATGCTTTAAATCAAGTTGAGGGTGAAAGTGAAATGGTTCTTGCTCGAGAGCGGCCAAGAAACGGGTGCGAACTGTCATTCTTGTTTTTTGCTCACTTAGCTATCGAATCCCTATTCGGAATGTGGGTGACAAAAAAGCGTCCTACTCATCCGAGTTTTTCCCATGCCCGTAATCAGGATCGATGCTTTTCGTTGAATGAGATCGCCTTTCGTTATTTGCCAAGCTCGTATTAGAAAGTGGGAAGTGAATGATGTTGTAAGTGGCACTCCAAAGGCGCAGGTTCCACTGCTTCAAGAATGGTTTGTTCCCCATTGGGCGCCCAAGGCGGAGCCAGATCCAGCATTTGTTGCAGCAACCATATGACGATCTAAACGAAGTTTAAGGCTCCCAATTTGTTTCAAACAATGAAAAGACAGTTATAGCTAGGGATATCAGACAGTTGCAAATACCAGTTTGGAACCTTTCGGTTTCATTCTGATCGTTTTATTTCGACGATTTCTGAGCTATCCTGGATTCTAACCCTCAGACGAAGTTTTCGTCTTTGATTCCGAGGAATTCGGATCCCGTTGGTATTAAAGCTGAAAGTAACCTGCTAAACATTTGCTTTACAAAGAAACACCTCATGTCTTACTGTAGCATTACTGTTCAGGGATAATTTTTGACCGACATGAACATATCAGACTTGGTTCAATTACCTGATATGATAACTGGCTTGATGATGTCATCAGTAAAAAAATGGCATTATATCAAATGTAGTTTTGGTAGTGGGCACGAAACCATGTCACAACAGATTACTTGAACGTGCTATTTTTGTTTCAAATTCCTTGCTAGAGCACCAATAGGAAACATATTGAGCATGGATGACGCTAAGGCTTGAAACAAGACATATCTGTTGTTTCATCGAGACAACATTTGTGCCACCAGTCTACTAAGCACAAGCTTTGTCGTTGGCGTTGTCGCCGGCGAAAAGTGAGAAAGATACATTAGAAATAAAATGAAATGAAAGAACTAGATAAGACACGTAAATGGTGTCAAAAAGGTTTCTCCTGGCCATGACTAATGCATGATTTTTTTCACACTTGTAGTGCTGGACACATTCGAAGAGTTTTCTTGACCATATCATGTCCTCTTGTATCTTGTGTGAGTGTGTGTAAAACCATTCAAGATCTTGCGCAAGAACGTCTTCTTCAACCACTGCACATTTTCCTCTGAAGTCCTCGTCAAACTTGTACAGTGCGTTCTTTAGATTAACTAACCGATGGCATTATTACTGGCTCCTGTAGCGGAGTGTGCTTTTGGCTTGAAAATGACTTGCCACTCTTCATGGACTTTAACAGCCCTCCAATTGATTTCAAAAGACCTCCCTTCACCTACCTTTTATCCCCCAAATCAATACACTTTCATCACATCCCAGCATTATTACATTTCGCGTCTTCGTGTTTTCCTTTGGTTCAATGAATCCATCCGTCGAACTCAAATTAAGAGGGTCCGGATTGATTGGTGCTTTTGGTCGAGTCCAAATCCGGACCAGGAAACGCTAAGGGGTTTATCACTTCGTGCATCCTCCCGATTTGGTCTTGGGGTTGAGCAATCCGCTGATGGATGCTTGTTCAAAGACCCTTTATTTAAATATATATTAGTGGTATTTGTCCCATGAAGTACATGTTGAACCAAGTGACAAGCCCGAATGCGTCAGGGTCAGCATTGCTTCACTCACCTGTGTGTACCGACATCCACTACGTATTGTGCGTCATAAACGATCATCCATGAATTCCTATTTGTGAGCTCGACGACAGGCGCGAACGGTAGCGTAAAACTTCACAATGGACATGGTAATCTCTCCGCCCCGAACGGAAGAATTCATCTCCCAATGAGACGACCAGACCATCTGTTGGTTTACCCGCGAGTCCAACCGGCCCACGAAGCAGCTGACTTTCCCGCCCTCCAGCGGAAAACGAAAGTTGCGCACGTCTCAAAAACTTGCAAGCGAAGACACAAACCGCCAAGAAATGAGGAAAAGAAGCGATGGTTGATCAAATTTCAAAGAGGCAAAGAAACACGCCAATGAGGTACTTCTTGAGCTGAATCGAGATTCAGAGATTCGGAGATTCGAATCTAATCATCTTAACCACCCACATGGCTCCTCACCGCTCATTTGATATTGTTCACTAGGTTTCCGCCTCATTAACAGCCATTGTTGTTCGGAAGCCCAACTAGCAGGGTGACGCAGAAATATGCAAAGTGTTGGTTTGAGCCCAATGCTCCAGACTAAAACGTTTTTCTAGGGTATACAGACTTGGTTATTCACAATTTTTGACACTGGTGGATTCTGATTGACAATGAAGTATCAGAGCTCTGGGCTCTTTTGCAAACTTTCAACTGGACAAAGTGAAAGTAGCCTCTAAAGTTCAATGGCAGAATTGCGGCTCTGAGACAACATCGGTCTGGTTTGCATCTTAAAATCCTGTTGGAAATTAAGGGAGTGTCGTGCAATTTGATTTTTTGTCTTCATTCTAAAAAGACGGGTGCCAATTTGTCAAGTTTCTCCGGTGACAATCATGCCACTCGGGGCCAGCACTTTGTCGCTCAGGGAAAGTTCGGAAGGTATTATTGTCGGGTGCAAAGTGCACATAATGGCCACGCCTACTACTTTCCTCACCGTCACTCCCGAGCAAGAATTGCCGTCCGATTAAAACAATTTCAGTGATCAAGGCGGACCAAGGACAAGTGTTAGATTGAACTTGGTAGTGCTACTGTCAATGTTGAAGGATTTTAGTGCCATCTGTTCGTCATCGTGCCCACCAGTTGTATCATTAGCTTGTTGAAGCTGAGCAAAGGCGACAAGAGGTGCTTTGGATTTTTTTTCGGCACCATTTTCGTTGTCCTTGGGGAAGAATTAGAGGACATGGCGAGAGAAATTAAGTGTCGATAAGAATTTGCCTCAATTTCTCTTCAATTTATTGGTGGTTTAGACTCTTGGCTGACTTCAAGTGTTAAGAGGCCAAGTCCTACATGGTCACAACAAGGAGCTTGTTAAGACATGAACACGTGCTATTAGTGTGATCGTGTATGCTCAATCCAGCTAACAATGGGTTCAAACTCTGGTTTCCTTACTAGACGTCAAAACAATTGGAGCAATAATCCACGAGGTTCGCTCGCTCGTGGTTCCCCATAAAATATTCCATTATGACATTTACCGAAAAGTAGGAAGAGAAACACGAGATCTTAAATGCGACGGATATGGCTCGTGCCGCACCCCGCCCCATTCTTGTAAATATCCGCAACCCAAAAGCCAACCAACAACAACCACAACCCAAATAGTATTGGCAACTTCATTCAAGGTGCCAAACACGAGGAAGAAGCTGACTTGAGATCAACGCTCCATTCTCAAAATTGAGAAGCATTTCGTCTAATCTCTTTGATGATGGGAGGCTCAAAGTATTAGTTTTTTCAAAGCCATGTTTACCTCAACGAGATCAGACGTGTTCTAACTCAAAAAAGCATGATTAAAAACAAGCTTTTAGGATAGGCTACAAAGTACACAAACATGCTCATATCTGAACTACTTTTTCGGCAGCGAATGCCTTGACCTGATGTGCAAGAAAATACACTTACCAAGATACCTGAAAAAAAGCAAAACAATCTGTTATTTTCTCACTAGATTTTCGTAAAACAAGAAATCCTTATCTCTGCCTCTCTACGTAAGTGTAAAAATACAACGCTCTTGTATAATTTCAAGTTTTCAAACATGATCCAATAGTTTTGTTCGTAGCAGGGATACCAATTCAATTTGAAAACCTCTGGATGGAAATTGCTGAGGAAATACAATAAACTCCAGGCATGATTAATTCACACAACTTGAGGCCTGTTCTAACCTCATCAGGCCACCGTTTCCTCTCGTTCCAAGTTGTCTGAGTACGTACCTATTGCACACCATCGAAGTGTACCTACTCAATTCACTCAGCTTCATTCTGATTGCGTACGCACAAAGTATATACAGTAATATGTACGAGAGGATAAATCTATCCGAGTGTTGCTGGATCCCTTGAAGATCAGGTTAGAGCTCAAGGTCACATTGTAGTTTTAGTAGCAACACCGACGCTTCCATCAGCAGCGAACCCTAACTGCTCCCAGGTATTTCTGGGGGTTGCCATCTTTATCTTTAATGGGAACCGTTTCAGCTCCCATCATCGCCCGTTTTTTCCTGAATTCTGAAACTGCACGCGGCACAAAGATCCTGTTTTCACTATCAAGTATGAAGCAATCGATTTCAATTGTGAATCACATCGAAGTCCAGCGTTTTGTTTGGGAGGGTCGGTCGTAATTAATCATTGATGATATGTCAGGCGAACCTCCTGAATGGCAGGAAGTTACATGTTATATTGAAGTTAGTGAATTCCCCGCTCTCTGACTTTGACCTTCTTGTGTCCCTTGCATGAAATTCGCCCTTCACGTCATTATTATGTAAATTTCAGAGTCAACAACCAGAACAAAAGTGAGACAGGGACAGATAATATTCATGCAAGTACATACCCTAACACACTCACTCCAGCATTCAAACCATTGGCTAATAAATGGTAGTGGTAGGCCTACAACGCTGATCGCACTTTAATGCACTCAACTCGGCGGCGTTTTCGTTCTCTCCGTCCGTGGCCAAAGTAAAAAAAAAGGACGCAAGGTCAGAACTGAATGCAACATTCATTTTTGCTCTCCTTAAGAGTCGACGTCAGTACAGTGGGAGCTAATTAAACTTGAAACAACAGGCCCACTCGAAAATTTGCAACATCTCAAGTTCTCAGCTGGACACTTGGCACAAGAATCAACCAATGGGAATAATGGTGGTTCGAATTAAGCCGAAAGTTGCTTCCGACTAGTCGACCGAGAAACGTCCTCTGGAATGTATGCCATCCACCAAACCACGGGAGAGACCAAGTAGGAGCAAGCAGGGAGGGGGGGGGCAATGAATAATCATTTTTAACTGGGTTGGAAGTTTTCAGGAAGCCCTTGGGCTCCCCATGACCCCCACTAGGTTTGTCTCAATGGGAACAAATCACCAATCATGCCCATCCTAATAACCAGCTCATCCAGTCAATTGGTGAAATTTCGACCATCGTCATTTAGTGCGAGTATTTCGGTCATCTGTTCACAGTGAGGCAGGCTGTCATTAGGCTTGTCAACTTCATTGGCCATGGATTCAGTTCAGACTCAGAGCCAATTTCTTCCTTGGTCTGATCATAAATAGTGAACCATTCAATGGCGAAGACGTGCCAGCCAAAAGCCTGACATCTCGGTTGAAGGGAGTGTACAACATGCCATCTTTGTGGTCGTGACACCATTAAGTCTGAAGATAAAGGCATTATGAACTCACAGGCTTCTCTGGCTTCTATGAGTTAACATAATGTTTAATAGGCTGCTGTGGAAAGAAGAAGGTCGTAATACGTAGTCACGTACGTACAGTCCCACTACTACTACTACTACTACAAGTCATCTGATCTTGGTTAAGGAGATCAGTGAGAAAGGATTTCAATTTTCCAGTTATCGCTGATCCGGGGCAAGGACATCTGGTTCTTGATTCCTGATCTGCGCTTGATTTACCGTGATGCGTCAGAGGGCGAAAGAATGACTACCAATGGCGGCATGAGAAACAGCCACACCAGAGAATTACATAGAGTCCGGGGCCAAAGCGCACCTAGGGCACAAAAAGAAGAACAAGATAATGATTATACATTTTAGTGATATAATCAGATTGAAACTAGTCAGCATGGCCGGCCGTGAGATCCTGACTTGGCCTCGGCGCAAATCTTCAAGGGCGAAAAGTGTCGTTGAGTTGCTTTTTCCCTGGGGAAAACGCTTCAAGATTGGTAGGAAAGAAACAAAAAAAACATCTTTTTTTCTTGAATATTTTGATGATATATTGGGTTGGCGAAGTGCATGGAGAAATAGGAGCCCGTGGAAGAGAAACGTAGCATTTGATAGGAGCAAATTGGCCAGTCGGTCGTGGAAAATAGAAAATTTCGCACTTCCATTCTTATTGGCTTTACCGTCATGCAATTGTGAGGTGATTATATCCACTAAGACCATCATGATTCCACGGATGATGCGTGCTCGAATGGTAGCTTGGTTTGTTAGTGGTTCAAGACAAAAGACTGCATCCAACCATCCAACCAACCATCCAACCAACCATGATCTCTGTCCTATTTCTGGCGATCTTCTTTCACTCTCACCTCTCCTGATGTTGGTGGATGGACTCAGTCCGATCCACGAAATGAAAGCTCAAATTCGATGGTATTTATCCATTCATGGTATCCCAAGGAACCCAATCTGAATCATTTAATCGAATTTTTCTTCTTTTGGAGCGGCGAGGGCTTGGTCAAAGGAAAAGGGAATGAGAGATATTAAAAAAAACCCTCACTTTTGAGCTTGCTTCAGCGGGGTAATAATGGTTCTAGATACCGTTCGGGTTGGCCTGAGGGCTTGGGATCGGCCACGATCTTTATTGGGGGAGAAAACGAATAAAGGGCCATAATCTAGCCATACTTGCAACTGGTTTTTTCATCTATCCGTGATGCCCAACTTTCCTTTTCACTGAATTGTTTCGGTCCTTGTTTTCCAGGTAAGAATGGCATCTTGCCAACGGGCTCATTATTCCACATTTCGGACCTCGGTCGGATCAAAGCCATTGGATCTTTTTCCAAGCTCCGGAATCCATCCTAATCATTTCTAAATCCAGTTTCACAAGTGCGTCAGAGAAAAAAACCAGGGCTGAAGGACGTGTTTGGCAGGCCTGGGCATAAATTGGGATTTCGTGCGGGAAATGGCCAAAATTCAATCGCTCGATCAACAACGACTTGAACCGACTTGAACCGACATGATGATGATCCCCACTTAAAACGGCACGCAAATATCTCTGTTAGAACTTGCTAAACGGGACACCATCGCCAATGAGGGAGCCAGTCAGATACGGTAGTCAGGGGTATCACCAACGTAATGGATGAAGATTTCGTGTGCCTGGATGCATCTCAGTCAGGAACAAGTTGAGATGATAAAATATGGAAGCACACTCACACTATAATTGCACGCAAAAAAAAACATTTTTGCTCTCTCAAAAGGATGAACTTCCTTCCGGGTCAGTTGGCTTAGCTGATTTTGGGAAGGCGGCAAATGAATAGGCAGATTGAAGGAATGATATTACACCATCTCGTCATCTTGGAGGAGTCGTGTCTTCGCACCTTCAATTCTCGGAGATTGCTGCCCTTTCAATTGTGCTCAAGAAACAGGGCCAAATCATTTGCCATTCGATCACCTGCCAACGGGTCCCAACCCTGATAGGGATTCGCTCTTTTGAGATCAATCCTCAACTCAGAGTGAAGAACATACTGCAGAACACTGTATACAGCGATTGCACGATATTCATCCGCAGATATTAGCCCTATCAAAGGCGATATTTCCAATGGAAGAGTGGTATATGCAAATTCCCAACCCGAACAATGTGAAGCGTATATCCAAGTGAGCCATTCCCTAAGAACAGCATTCGTCAGTTAAGTTCTTTTCTGACACCACTAAAATACCCCCTAATAATTTGCTTTAGATTTAGCAGCCCTCGGGGTGCGTCACGACTAAAGAGTTTCCTCCCACGTTGTGTCAAAATATCTCATAGCGATGTCGAAGGGGGGAAGGGACATCTCAACTAAGAAAAGGTCAGCTGGAATTCAAAATCACCACTGAAATAACCATTTTGGGTCATCACAATTCACCCACCCGTCCGTCTAGAATTTGCGTACTTTGCGTAAGCTTGGATTCCTTTCATTTTCTTTGTGCTTTTTTGCCATGAGTAATGTTCCTGCCCAGATGGTTTGAAGCTTTGTGGAAGCTTTGTGAGCGGACAATACGAAGACGTCTCCGTTTAGGCACGTCTCCAATGAACTAAGAGCTTTAGCGGTCATTGAGATCTATAGCTTAGAAAGATTGATGGCAACACGGCAACAGTTGGTCAAGGGCTCTTAATGTCAAATTCACGAACAAAAACCGAGCGAGACACGAGAGTCAGTCGAGGCTCCAGATTTCTGCAGACATACGGTTGTTCTTTTTGAGTAACTGTTGCTTTGTTAGATCGGTAGAGTTGATATCCAAGTCAGGCGTTGGAATATGTTTATATATACGCATGTACTCACATGCACGCCATCATTGTACGTATGGGATACGGATGGCATGCCCTCTGATGTCGAAGGAGGCAAATGAGCCATTGTTTTGAGAGTCATTGAACGCTCATTACTGACCGTAGCTAAATCACGGTAACTGTTCCTTTTGGATTCTACGAGTAGCAGAGAAGACAATGTCGCGACTAGCATCATTCTGATCATGATGGTGATCCCAATCGTCCCAGCAACACACCAACTGACCCCCAGGATGGTCGCTTCCAAGCCCATCCAAGAGCTAGTAGCTAGTACGAGCTAACTCAATGTGGTTTAAATTTGAGGATCAAGAGTGAACATCGATCCCTCATACGTCATAAGGGAAGTACCTACTGTAGTACCTACAGACTGAGAGTGCACTTGAACGAATCATGTGACAAGTTTTACATGGATTCACGGTTCCTTGAAAGTGGCCTATTCCGTTGGATCTTGAAGGAAGGAGGAACCTCTTGAGTTTCAGCGAAGTGCTCGACATTTTATGTTCGCCCTTTGAACGTTATGACGAACAGCAACAACAACACCAATCAACCCACCTTCCCCACCACTTAATGCCAACACCAATTGTTGGGGGCCAATTTCTGACCGGAACACCACAACAGTGGGAGTTTCTATGGCCATGGTTTAAGATGATACCCATCACCCACCCATCCTCCATCGTGAAATACCACATGGATTCCATTCCTGTTTGGCACGGTAGTGACCAGAAACAAATAACCACGAAATGTGAGCCCCCCCCCCCCAATCAGCGTCAAAACGTCAAGAGATGAGACGGGTTTAAACGGTTTATTATTGTATCATTTTGAAGAACGAGCAACAACGAACGACCGGTGCTCATCATTGACCAACCAACAGGATCATCGCATGTTTGGCGGTGTGGTTCATGCATTTTGGCAAGATGTTAACTAATACACTGGAGACGAGCTCAGATTTTTGAGGTCCATTACTGTATCTCTCTTACTCATAACTCGCTGCCCGCTCTAGCGGGCTCTTTGCTCTGGCCATGGCCAAGCATGCGATCTCATTGCATATGCAAGAAAAGCGAGAGGGCCGCGAAGATGCGTCAGACAAGTGCTCATCATTTCGATCAAGATGAAGCTATACGGTTAGAACCCACCACCCACAGATGTGTAAACGGATCATTGTGTCGATTATTAATGTCGCTCCCAGGAAGGTCAAGACATACTTACAACATACCATTGTACGTAGGTACTGTCATATCTCAAGGACCTGTCACATTGGCAGATTAGAGTGAGTGTGTCTCCAAACTCATATTCAAGGGGCTGGCGCCCTGTTACTCCTGTCTTCTCGTTGGGTCATTGTCAAAGTGTCTGTCTCTCATGTCTATGAATGACTTGGAACCAAGACGGTTTTTAACAAGTTTTGGCCGTCTTGAAGAGCCCCTATGCACTTCCTACTCTCACGATTAAGTTTGGAGAGGGTGAAAGACAAAGAACGTACCAATGTGTGTACAAGGAGAAGAGGTACTCATGCTCATCATTGCGAACAACAAGTACAAGAGAATCCTCTTCAGTCGTATTTTGGGCCCCACTCTCCTCTTGAGCTGTGGTCATCCAATCATCCAATCATCCATCCTTAATCCATCTTCCAAAAATATGTAGAGTGCACGTGAGGACAGTAGACAGTATGAAAAAAGCTCATGAGACGACGAGATTCATGGCCACGTTGAAGTCCAAATTGGATTATGATTATGCCTACTATGTAAGTGACGAGGTTGTTTCCCCGGCTCGTTTCCTCACTCTTTCGATCTGAAGCTCGATGACTAAAGACGGAAGAGGAATTCGGTCGAGTCAAACTGAGAAAGACAGGGACATGTACGTACGTACGTACGAGTAGGTACTGCACCGCACAGAAGAAGTACATCCATACATAGAAAGAGAGATTCCTCCCCGGGAGGTCCGTATCATTTCATGCGCTTTTCGTTGTGATATTAAATCAGAATTCAGAGTCTTCATCGACAGCTCAAAGGTCTCAGAGGGCCGAGGAGGAGTCATGCAGTCCTCCGATGGGCACGTTGCCAAAATGTGGGACCAGATAAGAGTCCACGGAAACGTGACCAGGATGACCGAGGAACAAACTGACGTGTGAAGATGCTTATCGAGCAACACTCCAGACAAGCCTAATTCGCCTACTATTAGCTCGGGGTCAGTCAGTCAGTCATCTGATGTCTATTGAAGGAAGCTTCAGCCAAGAATGTTCGAACGTACATCAGAAAAATGAGAATGATCATGGCAACCGCAAATGTTGCCAAGCATACCTTGAGTAGTAAGTTGAATGTGGTTTGGTGGAACTTTTTTTTTCTCCTAAAATTAATCTCAATGAAACGGACAAAGAGGCCATTGAAGAGCTAGCTCAGTCCTGCTCAATATCCTTTCTTGGGCACAAAACAAGAAATGTCTTTTGTGACTTGGAAAATGAGTCATGCCACTTAATGAGAACATTCTTGGGGCATGAGTACATACATTCACCTTAAGGGACAAAATGGCTTTGTGCTATATCTCCAATATCCACGTCTTCTTCCTCCAGAGAAAAAAAAGCAGTTCCATGGAATGCTCACAACGACAACAACAAAAACAACCTATTTTTACCCTCGGCCAACAACTGACGAAAACACCATTCCGCACGGCCACTGAAAAATATGAATCAAATCGACTTCTAAAAAAGGCTTTTCATAATCACCTGTTGCCCTAAAGACTCTGTGTCGAATACACCAGGCAGAAAAGTCCGAATCCTAGATCCAGAGGTCAATCGGTCACGGTCAACCGTATAAAAGTTGTCAGTTGTCAGATTTCGACCGGATTAATGCAACGTGGAGGCGACGAGCACGAGCAATGACCTTAAAGATCCGATCTGGGCAACACCATCGCTCTCACTCATCACGGCAACCAAGATCCGGCAACTTAACCACGCCGGAGGCTTCCATTCAGTCGGGAACAATGAAGCCGATTTTCTTCATTTCCGACGCTATTTTCGCCAAAGAACGAACGACCCAACGAACAAACGGACGGAAACAGGATGAGAAGTAGAAGAAGAAGGCGAAGTAGAAGTAGAAGAAGAAGCATCCTTTAGCAAAATTAGAAACTCGTCAAGAGATCGTTTGCCTCGCCTCCAAGACGTACGCAGATGAGGGAAACGACCGCCATTAAAAGGCAAAGCCAACGAGGAAACCCGGACACGGACTCGAAAACCTCAGCGGCAGAGTCCATAAAACGAGCAAACAAAAAGGAAGTAAGATTTCATTCCAAGGGAGTCTTCTCATCATCACATAATCTGGCCACAGCACGACCAACGTAGTAGGTAGTGTAGTGCAGTGATACATGAATATATAAATGAAGTCAGGCAGTCAGTCGTTTAGCTCTCACAGACAGCAGAGGGAAAAACCACAATTCAGTGTGGCCCTGAGGTCGTGAGGATGTATCAATCTTGAAATCAGGACCCAAGCCAGCTCAGCCACCCCGGAAGATTTTTTTCCGCTCCTGAACAAAAGGGGCAAATCCCCGGTCCACAAGAGACTTGGATCGGGAATGGGCCTGAATTCAACAGTCAATGGGTACAGATAGTTGAAAAGGCAGCCCCAACTCGCGCTATTGATTCTAATCATCTGGCTTCTTTAATTACCTATTGAGTCGAGTTGAGAAGCGGGTGAGTGGATGAGGTTAGAGGGGAAAATTGGCCCAAGGAGCCGATGTCGATGTTAATTTGTTTTGAAAACCCACTTGAACATCCAGCTAAGGATTGCCATTCATGCACATAAACCGCCACATTTCGTACATTTCGCACATTTCAAGTAGCGCCAATCGGGGCCGTAAATAAATGCAAAAAAACAAGCCAGAACTTGATGGGGAACGAACAACGATAATAATTCCAAGAACTAGCAAGTGTTCTTGAATGTGAAGGGCGAATGGAGGAGATTGGAGAGGCTGTTGGCGAGTGCTGGATGAGTGGATTGGATCAACAAGCTCGTAAATGCTCTTGGACAAGCGTTTATGGGGCTGTGATATGTTTTCTTGGGCCCAATCAAAACAACGCTTGAAACGGATATACTCGTAGCCTGACATAGGAGCTGGCTGCTATTCAGTTCAAGTTCTCTTTCTTCGGGTGAATGAGGCCTTTGTTTGATATCCACGTGGTTGGGCGTTTCTTCCCTCTGCGTACTAAATGTAAGGCACTAAATGTAAGGCACTTCATTCAAATCTTAAACCTGCCGTGTTTATTTAGCACCCACAGAATCACTTCATAGAAGTGTTCAAATAAGACCTAAAAACTCACACCAAGTCCTCAAGAAGCAATCTTCTCCTTTTCCCTGGAGAAGATAATCGATCAGCGCAAACTAATGGGAATCTCTTGTACCTATATAATCAACCCTGCGAACCTCCTTTGTCTCAATAGGATCATTATGAATCCACGCTGCATTTGATCTCGATTCGATCGTTTGAGTGCCAATACAGATACACATTTTCAATGTTGGGAAGCAAGAAATTCTACAAAAAGAGATCCGGTGGACCCGGTTTAGGCAGGGATTTCCAGATTGGTCAGGGAGCCAAATTATGTAAAGGTCAAGATGACAGGTGGCTTGTTCAATTGCTCTCGTAAACTTTTTGGGGGTCACTGGGTTCATTCGCTCCCTCGTTGCCCCGTTATGGGGATCATGATCTGGACATTTATTTTGAGATATGTATGTGAGGAAACCTACATGGTCAATCGGACGAACGCTCTGAAACATGATCTCCTTGGATCACGGTCCACTTTTTTCCTCATCGAGCGCTAAGTTTTTCAATTCGTCTCGACGGACACGAGGCTGAATAAAATCCTGACAAATGATGACTTGCTTGAGCACTTTCTCCAAGCAGAAGACTTGAACTTGTTTCTGGTGCATTTTGTTTTTTTTTCTTGGTCAAGTTCGTCTAGTTTTCTCATGCTGGGAAGGGAAATGCAAACAATTTCAATGAGAACCTCTCAATTTAAGGAGTTCATGCATTTCGCCCATGAGTCCTTGGCTGCCAAATGGATTCCTAATTTTTGCCTGTTAGTGAAAACATGCCTTTGGTTTGCTTAAAAAAGTTACAGTTGATCCACCTGCCAAGATGGACGGACATATTTTGATGGCAATAAAAGCGAAGGGGTCAGCTGGGTATTCTCGAGGTCAAAAATGCTATTCGTCTTTGATTCATGCAATCCTTAAGTCGAAGAAAAAATAAAAGCCAACCTGGGATAGGCGAGTGATGCTGGATTCTTCGTGGATTGATCAATGACTTTCCAGAAGGCCTCGTGTGACATTATGCAATGTAAATCGATTCGAGGGGATGGTGATCTTACACACATGCATTCATGCATTGCTTGTCTTACAGAAGCGTAATCGAGTGGCGGAGGCAAGAGTAATTGACGCCGAATCATTGAGGTGGTGGCATTACTCGAGTATTTTGAGCAACACTGAAGAGTCGCTTGACCAGGCGGTTAATTTTGTGTTTGCGAGTTGTGCTTGGATTCCTCAATATAAAACCATTATAAATGGCATCAAGCAACAAATATTACTCGAGGCATTAATGCTTTGTTGTGACTTGTGGTTTTCTTTGTGATTCTCGATCTTCATCATGCTAATCCTAACCAAAAACCAGAAGAATGGCAAGACTCAACAATGCGCGTTGTTCAAGTTTTTTTTTTCTCTGGTCATCTTTGAAGAGGTCCAGTGGGATCGTGGCGAGTGGAATCAAGTCAATTGACCATTTGGTCTGTCATTGAACTTCGTGAGCTAACTCATGGCACGTTTTCGTCATCAAATATCTCCCCACAGTGAACTTTAAAGTCCACTCAATATCGCAACCAATCATGTCTTACACTTTACACCGAATCCATGACTGATGATTGACCATTCCCCTGCCCACAAATGCGTCGCTCTTCCAATTGGAAAATTCGTCGAACGCGTTCCAGCATTTCTAAGCATGTTTTCGTTATTGTCGCGATTCTTGTTTGTCGATGAATAGCCATTGGGACGTTATTGATAGTTGAGCTCCGGATTGACGAAAACCGCTTTCCTTGGAAAGATAAACGGACCGGATGGAGCTCAAGGATTCGTCGTATCATATTGGGACTTGTAGTCTCGATCCTGAACATCTGGCCAAACAAGCATGCGAGCAATCCCTTTGTCAAAGATATCCTTGGCTCCTTTGCGCTACAAGTACAAAATGTATTCCCTCAGGAATAGATGGGCCTTGGGGCCAAGTGAAACAACTGAACCCGTTAACATTGAAATGTTTGGGCAAGATTAGTAATATGCGTATCTCTGTAACTAATCTGGCAGTGTAGCTCAGGACATTCAAACCTCGTCCGCATTATCTTGACAACTATTTTTACTTCGTCCAGCTGATTGCATTGCCTCACGAAAACACAAGAGACCACGCAAAAGCCATAGAAATAATCATTTCCCAATGCAACAACGCAGGCATATGAATCGCTGGAAATCGTGGTGTCCGTCGAATGTCCATCATGGATTGGCACCGAGAGACAACAGGTTTCTGTTCGGAAGGAAGAGGAAAACCACACATACGAATGACTTCCGTCAACTATCCGCAAACTTCCACCAACAAATTTCTTTACTGATCAGCTGACAAAATGGAATAACTCTTATTCACCAGTAGGAAGTGATTATTCAAGAGGCTCATTATTTACTGGACATGTTTAGCCCGTTTTCCGAGCTAGTCCGCTGGATCAACAACGCGCCATGGTTAATGGCTCAATTTGGAAATCCCTTCTGGTCCTTCTTCCTGTCTTGTGAATGGACCACACACCATCACCTCGAAACTCCCGCTGCAGCAACTAACTTCACAATCCATTTGAATGCAACGACGTCATTGTGATTTTGCCGACAAGCCGATTAACGTTTTGAGCCTGGGAGATTTCCTTCTCCAAGGAGACAAGGTTTTGTACGGTCAGATGAAATCGGGCAAATGCTAACCCAGTGATGGTTTCACGTTCTACTGACACGAACCGAACTCGTTTAACCTGCTGATATCCGTAGAGTTTTGCCTTGACTCGGTTGAAGTGACATCTATTAGGGTGGACAAAAAAGATCTGTCCCCAAAATGGGCCATTCTACCTTCACCTTGGATTTCCACTTTGAGGGTCTCCGCTCCAGTTTTGTTGACTTGGTTCCTTAGATCCTATTGAAGATGATCAGTGTTGCCATTTTGTACGTTTGCCATTAGCCACCCGAAAACAGCGTGAGATCTTTGTTTTGTCCCAAATAAGGTTGAAGTACATTGATGGGGGAAACTTTGACAGCCCTCCCGTTGAGAGCCTTGACGGAGGGTAAAACGCCAAACGAATTAATGTTTTGATGGTAGCGAATTAAAATCCGATCCGTCATCGCTCCGGATGGGTTGGGAGGGGTTTGGAGTTGTTTATTTGCCTTCCACCTCCCCCAAGACTTCAAATTGAATTCGTCGCACATTCCTCCGAGAGCGAAAAGTGTTTAGAACTGGCAGGTCCTACTAGTTTTTGCAGTCATGGTTGGGGTCTCCCCGTGATATGAACTCGGGTAGAATAACACCTGGCTGAACAACCACCGACTCAACGAGTGAGTGAGTAGCACAACAATGCACATTCTGTCAAACCATTTTTCATTTCCTCATTCGTCAGAGAAATGGAAATGCTTTCATGGCAAATGTCACAATTTTTAGCAGAAATACCAATGGAACGATGACAGTTAGTCTCTTTCCTCTATCCATTGGCTAGCCTTTCGCCATTCTCATTGGCACGACTCACGAGGAACACTTCATGCAGGGGTTCTTCAACGGTTCTCTTTAACTTCGGCTATGATCTATAAGCAAATCCCGATAGACTCATACCATGCTGTGTTTTTTCTGGCAATTGGACTCTGGAAATCCGGAAATCATTGAGACTGTTGTCGTTGTTATTGTTGCTGCTGTAGGTTGATCTCATTGTGAACAATGCATACGTACATTTTCGAGTGTAGTATATCTGATCTGGCGATGATCATTATCCCCGCACTGATGAATACAAGATCCTTGAAATCATCGTTCGACATGGCGTTTTCTCGATCATGTGCAACTACCAACAACCAAGTAGGATCGCGGTGCTCTGATCTCTTTCCGAGATCAATTTATGCAACCAGGACTTCCACCTATCCACAATTTGAAGCAGTAGCTCACACGGGAGTCCTAATAGGCAGACAAAGGCTAAGATGTTAAGCAACCATGACAATAAAAAACACAAGACAATAGAGTGAATGTGTTTAAATCGCGTCGGATTGGAAGACACGACGACGCGGGAGAGAAACCAAGTTCTTCAGTAGCCCGACCAATCATCATTGGCTCACTTCTCGCAGAAGTATTTGTGTTCAAGAATCTTTTATTGTGGGAGTGTTGAGGTCGATCCATTATTGTCAGAGAAGTGAGGGAAAAATCCTTATCGCCAAGGTTGTCATCCGGGAACACAGTTAGAGTAGAGTCTTTCACTACCACCACCTCTACGTACATACGAGTGCGTCCAATGGTTGGGAGGGAAGAAGAGTGTCGAATGGATCTCCTCGAACCAAGGAATGACATCTGACAAGGCAAATCAAGGTTCGTGCCGTGTGAACAGGCGACATTCCACGAGCAATCTAAGGCCATACCAACCTCTAATTCCCTGCTTGTGAAAATCACTGATTGAAAGATTCCTCAGCCCTCCACCCCCCCTCATCCCCGTCTCTATCACTTTGATGTATGTAGCGACTGCATTACATACCAGTACTACTTAGTTAGATGCACTGTCGCGGATTGGATTGCCTTGAATTTATTCATGACTCGTAGGCAACATTAGATGATGACACAACACAATTGGCATCCTCATCATCATCATCCTCATCATCATCCGCCTCTCCCTCTCTCTCACTTTGGGTCGGCCGTATCTTGGGGCGAAATATCGACAACACGCAAGCCAAATCAAATCCAAAACGTCGGATGAGTCTCAACTTTGACACTACCATTAAGAAAATCGAAACATACTAAAAATGGAAGAAAGGGCCTCCCCATAGGAATCCCATGCATTGACTTCCGACGACGTCACCCTGCATCTGCAGAGCTGAGGCTAAGAAGTTTCCACACTGACCAACGCTGATTCCACAAGAAAAGGTATTACCAAGGAAGGGCCTTGAGACGAAGTCTTGGTCAAATGCGTCCTAATGGTATTTCTCGTCGACGGCTCATCTCGAATACCACCGCTATGGTTTCTTTGGTGTTCAAGTAATCCGACATCAGATAGAGCCAGTAGAGAAAAAAAACCACGGACAATGACACATGATTCGCGAAATGCAGATGTACGAGTACGTACCAAAGTCTGATCTTCCATGAATTTAACGCGTGCATAGCGATCCAAAGCATAAGTTTCTGGCGTTCTTGCAAGACAAATCTTGGTATCCAACTCAACCATTTCGAGCTGGGTTTGAGATATGCTTTCCGAGGAAATCTCAGCAAGGTGTCATTACCACACTAGAATTGAGGTGTGTGGACACTTTGTTGTTGTTTTTTTGGCTGTTGTTGTTACGCGTGCCCTTGACATCCGCTAGTTGGAAAGGCGTGAATTGGCATTCAGGATTGAGAGGAAATGTTGCCAACAACATCAATTCTGATATGATCTTGGCCTGAACCAGCACTTGATCCGGACCTCTATGTTTATCTGTACCGGCATGTGCATTCAAAATGCACGCTCTTTTTTGTTTGGCTTTTTATATTTTTGTTGTTTTGATGTTTGGCCAACCTTGGGAGGGGTGAAATTTGAACTGATGATCTTATCTGACGTTAACGCTTCGAGGGACAACCTTTGTGCGAATTCAGACCGGAGTTGAGCTTGAATTTATGATTAATCTGCGTCTAGTGCCAGAAAATATTTCAGATTTCTTTGCTCTCCATTAATCAGATGGTTGAGTATCGTCGTGATTGATGAAAATTCAATTACGAATTCGTCTTATTCGAGGTGTGGAGGCTGAAAGTGGTTCAATATTTCACCACCGATCAGTGATGCAATCTCAATTATTAAAGAAGCAGCCAAAGGCCAAACCACCTCAAAGGTTAATGGAAACCCCCTTCACAATTTGTCCAATAAAGACATGATGTACCGTACGCACTGCACTGCTTATTGTGTTACGTTTTGGCGCAAGGATTAGTAACCTCATTTCATGGTTCTCCAAATAAGTGTTGCGGTCAGTGGCTCGCTGATGCAGTTATGGCAATTAGAAGCCCCCCTGTCAGGCTTAAATGGTCAGTAATTGTGGCATCACTATCTTCATTTCATTTGCCACCCACGTTTAGACAGTCTTTCGTCTTAGGATGCTGTCGTCTTCTTGGAGGATCCTCCAAGAGTGTACCATCAATCAAGCGCTGCATCTGAAATTGGAATATTCTCGGATTTCCATTGTAAGTTTGACGGAGATCCAATCATTCAAATCGAGCTGCTGGTGCGTAATCCAGAGGTGAGGGAGATGTCATACATTGACTGATGGTCGAATGAGAACGTCATGCAGTACAACACCAGCCATAGCTCTACTATCTGCCGTACTATTCCTGTACAGTGAGTTGTGCGTCTTCTTTGACGAGCAGGAAAAAAATATTGACTGAGGAGGCTGCTCCTCATCAGGATCCTCTTGAGATGAGAGCAATGACTATGATACCGTAAGGCGCTTTTGTAATTCTCACACGTGTGAGAGAGAGAGTGGGTGTGAAACCCCGTTGGTGACCCATTGATGGGCAACGGGATCTTGAAAAGGTTTTGTCATGCTCCAATAGCGAGTTTCGCCCAAACTTGATAACGAGTCAGATAAACATCGCAGATGATCAGTCAGAGCATTTACATAATGATCGACTCCAAAACGTCTGGTAGGACGACGACCACAATCATCTGCCAAGGGTCATTCGCGTTGAGCTTGATCTGAAAACCCCACGGACGCTGTTTCAAATGACCAAGTTGGGCCTTGGAATCTCCCCTTCACTGTAAAAAAAATGGGTCATTGTCCCACGAGATCCTTGGAGTCGCCCAAGGCCTGGGTTGCAAGAATTTTGTCAGTGCTTGGAAGATCTCGGACAGAATGTCTAGGGAGCAACAACATGTCGTTGTTGCCTCATCTCTCTAATGACATGGCCATATCTCATGAGGCCATTCCTATGGTTCACACAACGGAGATTGGTGCCTTGGTCAAGGAGACTCAAGGAGATTCCTGGGAGAAAATGGGTCAATCTGGTTCCTCTTGGCTTTGTTGCCAAGCACGTGGTTCAAGCTCAGATTTGTACAGCTCATCTGAGTTGGTTTGTCAATGATCCAGTGCTACCTTTTATGGCGAGGCCTGAGGTTTGATTCAGTTGAGGGATGTCAAACAGAAAATATTGCATCATATTCAGTAGTGTCATTGATGACGAAGATTCACCAAAGCCATTCCATGTGATCTTTAGATTCTCATTAGGTGGAAGAAATGTCAGATGTCAATGCCTTGCTCCCAAGTTATGTATTTGATAGCCGGTGATGCTTTCGGACAAGAAACTCCAACCGAGCTTACATTGTCCGAAAGCTGTTTTCTCGTCAGTTAGTTCAAGTTTGGTCATCGACATTTGAACTCACCCGGAGTGTCACCGACCATCCATCCATCCAACCGTCCATTTCAGGTAGGAGCTTGGTCAATGTTAAGGCACTCTTTGGTCAGAGCAATTTTGGCCCTTTTGTCTCGATTGAACATTGTTTTGTTCAAGAAATGAAGTGAAAATGTCAGATCATGAGCAAATTGCCAAAATCTACCCTATCTAGTTCATGATCGTCCATTTTTTGTGTTGCGTTCATTCAGCTTTCGGTGGATCAGGGTGACGCAATGCACTGAAACGAAAGAAAACTTTCACTCGGAGAAAAGGTGCATTAGCAAGCACTTCACTCATCTCCACACTTTCCGATCGAGAGAATGTGCATCATCCACTATTTGGTCAGTCCACGATTTCCACCTGATTAACACCCACCCAAACAGTTACTACCCTACCACTGTACCACCGTACTAGCACGATCGTGGATTTGAAACCACATAATTGAACATTGATTGCAATAGCTCTCTTTGTTACGTGACTGATTCAATGGTCGAGAATATGGACTGTCAAGAAAGACACTCGAACGCTATATTTCTCAATTCAAGCCCGTGAAAACGCATTACAATTAGATAACCATGTGTTGAACTTGAAAGTACAATCGGATTGAGCAAGGAGCTCGCACTTTGCATTGATGTCCTAGTTTGCGAGACGTGCAGATCGATGTCCTTAATTGCGGGTTCCGTGAACCAAGGTTGGGCCCGTCGAAAATAGGCACTCCCGAGCGGAAATGGAGTATGATTTTAAAGCGATTTTTCATCGGACCACAAACGCACGATGATTAAACCGTCCAATCTTGCAACTGCGTACGTACGTACATGCGTATTTCTTCTAATATTACTACTACTACTAATACCACTACTACTACTGACTGTGAAGAGAGAAGCTAGAGAATCAACCAGTAGCTCAAATGTTTATATCTGCTCAGATGTGGACGCACTGATTTGAATATTTGGCAGATCGACTCTCAGAAGGAAAACTTCCGCATTTCAAAGGCACCACACAATCATAATAATAATGATAATAATGTACACACACACGCACGCACGCACGCACACACTCGTCCACAAGTTTTCCGCAAGACGATGGATGCTGGGGATGATCATTCATCCAGAAGCCACTTGCCTGTCAAATCTTCTCGACCTGAACCACACGCAAGCACCGTCGGATTCGATTCAACTCTAGCGATATCTCCGAGATATCTGATTCAATCGTCTCCATATCTTTCCTCTCATGATCTTCCAGGTCCGAGAATGAACCAACAAAACCGCCAGAGTGGATCACTCCATCACATCTTCCTGATATTCCTCCTCACATCCACGTGGTGGCGATCCACACTCGCCCTCCAAGCCCAAGGGGACCACTCAAGGAGGCAGCAGAATCTTGGACAGTGGGACGACCGACCCCTGAGACGGTCTTCGAATCTTAGTAGCATAGAGGTAAGTGGATCCTCCCCGAACTAGTTAGTGGATGAGCCATCAGTCACGCAGCCAATTAAGGCGCATGCCCGTTTTAAAGTTCAACCACTTGACGTATGAACCAACATTACGCACATTCTAGGCCCACTTCAATTCAAGTAGTGAGTTGCCAAATCGATTAGAGCAACGGAACCGCTCTTGAATATAATACCATTTATAGCACACTCCTCTGTCATAGTCTTGCCGTTCATCTAGTTCCAAATCCCACCGGACCCAATGGCCAATGATTACCCAGGACAAGCAATGCTGAAGACCAGATAAACTGATTAAGAAACAATAATGCCTTTTGTTCGCTTTTTGTTTCTCCGTCCCTCTGTCTCGACTATGGGTACAGTACCGACATACAGTACACAGTATCTTTGTGGTACGGTGGTAGATATAGCGTTCTCACTCACCCACCCACATTCACCCGATTCGATAATGAAATGACATGTCCCGGAAGTGAACATTGAGGCTAAATCGAGCCTCACAAGAGTAATAGCAGTTCATAGTGCACATCATCATCATCATCACCATCATCATATATGTACAGTACAGAGGTCGAACTCCTTCCTCGCCGTGATTTCCTTTCATTAATTGACGGACTCGTCAATGCAAGAAGTCGAAGATCACGATCTCTTGAGACGAACGAAGGGAGAATGGAAACCGGAAAAGTAAATAGACGCACATGGGGGCAGGATTGTCAAATCGAACCATTTCGTTAAGAGATACACATATACACAAACACGTGGTGATCACGCATTCTAGGCCCAAGAATGAGCCATTTCAGGCCTCATGCGTTGGTAGAGGTTTTTTTTAGAAATGAAGTCGTTTGCGTCAATGGAGCTAATGAAAGTTGGATGATGGGGGAGAAGTGTGACCAGCTCATTCGGGATGAGAGGTGGCCTGAATGCACTTGGCTATTGCTGGAATGGCCAGAATCTTAATTCAGGTTCATTTGACCGAGCCACCAACCCATCACATTTTCGAACCCGCAAATGGCTGTGTCATGGCATCATGAACTTTACGAACAACGAACCATAGCAACAACAGCAATAACAAATGCGAATCCACCTTCGTCAATCGGGATTGTCTGGATGTCAAAAGACAAAAGAAAACTGAAGAGGTCAGGGTGTTGGAAATAGCGTGGGAACTCTTGTGGGAACATCAATTACAACACTTTGTTTATCATCAAACACGTATCTACTGAACTTGCTTAAGTGCTCTTTACTACTGTAATTTAAGCCATCAACCACGGTATCAAGCATCCATCTGGAATGGAGGGAACGGGGGCTTGATTTGACAGAATCACTCTCTCATTGAATCCAGTTAGTTGTATGCCAAGAGACTTATTCTCAGCGAGTGGATCCGTCAATCATCAGCATAAGAACAATGTTTAACTTGACTTGTGCTTTTTTTTCTTCCAGGCTCACAAGCACATGTCCTTAGATGAGCTTAGAAGAATATTTCAAGTGGAACATCTCAACGAGGGTGAGTCGAAAAGAAAAATTCTTTTTATAACAATGAGGATGTCAACGGCAAGCATATCAACAACCATCAACGGGCACCTAAAACTCGATTTATGGTATTCCTCACGGTGCGATTTTGAGTGGCTTCAGACTAATTTGTAATCAAAGGGCATTTAAAGCCAATTTTGACATTTTTATGACATCACACGCATTTTTTTTCTAATGGTTGGAGTTATATAAAGGGCAAATCAGGCTTAAAAAGCAATGAAATACAATATATAACAGCCTCAAAAACAAATTTACAAACACTATTTGAGTTCACTGTGTACAGTGTTTGTTCAAAGAAAATGATACGAATATTTTTAAAAAAAGAAGTGCCGCACTGTCTGTAGCCGTTTCCTTGCCCTAATTTCAAGTATGCATAAAGATTTGAACAATAAATTTTGACAAAATGTCATGTTAATGTTAATTCAAAAAATTGTCCTAGAGAAAACACTTGTTTTTCGTGCTTATACATTTGAAGTGCCTTCTGAATTGATTGAGCTAGTAATTTGGAGTAAATTAACGTCCCTTTTTTTGTACATTTAACAGACCTATTGGGATGAAATGAGGTGAAAAAAGGCATTTATACTCCCATATCGAACAAAATCGTTTAACAGATATTCACATTATTGTGATATGAAAATGCATTACAACGCTTTTAATTGTTTTTGACTTTTAGGTTGTTTTGAAGAGCTTAGAAAAGCTTTTAGGACTTTATTCCATTTGAAAACAATTGCTCATGTTTTTTCACAAGGCTTCAATACTCCTGTGTTTTCAAATTAATCTGAAATCGCTCAAAATCTCACCGCGTCCAAATGGATTGAACTAAACAGGAAAGATGAGCCTGGTGAGGTCATCCTAAGGGCATTTGTATCTCGCTACTTGCAAGTACACTATCTTCAACCTATCTTCAACAATGCCACCCAGGATGACATGACATTTTGGCTCGTCTATGGTAATGGAATGAGGTTGAGGGAGTATGTCACCCGAAACATTTTGGTCGTCTCTCCTGCACTCACATATTCAGTGTATTTTTACTATCCTCAAGCAACCTCACCTGCTTTTGGGGGAGGATCGCCATCATAGCCTAGAGTAGCGTGCTTAATAAACACCTGACCTGTCTAGCAATGATCCGTTAAAATGACACCTCCATCCCCCTGCCTGTCCAATAAGTTTTACAATACACACATGGAGCACAAGGGGGGTTAGCCACGCGTTAGCTGGGACATTACAGTTGTTAACGCGGATGGTTGGTTCGTTAAGGACTCCTTCCTGGAGCCCACGAATCAATAACCCACCATGTGAGCGATCTCTGCTCTGTGAAATGGGGGAGGGGGGAAGGGCACCAAAGCTTTTGGCGGGACTTCCTCGTTGGACTAAAGGATGGTTCAATTATTTCACCCATAGAGAACAAACTAACGTCTGAGAGGGGAGAATGTGGGGAATGTCTCGAGGATTATCTTTTGTCTGTAAACAGTTCTTTATTACCCAGTTAATAATTGTAGACTTGGGTGGTTGGTATTCTCCATATGCCCGTGCAGTGCGTACTCTCCCGACCAAGATATAAAGTGTCTCTCAACGAATTATAATGGCTCTAGAACGACACGGTAGCTTGGCCAACAACCAATCCTCTTTTACTTTGGCTTGACAGAAGCAATCCCTCAATGAGGAGCATGTAGCATTGCGCGTAAATTACCTAAGCTCCAATGACCATAAAAGGCACGGAATCATCTTTGTTGCATGGTACAGAAGGGCTCATTCACTCACACAGGCATAAAGTCAAAATGATAATTCAGCCCCAGGAAATGCCCCCAGACGACGCAACACAACAAAATGTAGCGTTGTTGAGAAGTAACCCGAGGGGTTGTTTTTTGTCCTCTAATTTCAGATTTGAACACTAACACGGTCCCAATTTTCCCGTTCCAGTTCCCGACTATGAAATCGTTAAAATTCATTCAGTACGTCACTTCAAACGCGATTCGACAAATCCATCGCATCGCGTCAATCTCGAGACCCATGGGCGGCGATTGCAGCTCGATTTGGACCGGGTCCACCATCTCGTGTCACCGAGGAAGCCCGTGGAGGCGTGGTTTGCCGATGCCGCACCCGCAGTCAACGTCACCTACACACCCACTCCTCCCGTAAGAAGAGCCTTCTCTATTATTCGAGACATGCGTACACTTTGATCCAACATTACGTTTAGATCATGACAATTTCTGCACCCGAAAAAGGGTTTCGGGAATTACGAACCATAACTCAGTCGATGTACTGACGAGTGCGTACGTACTTGAATGTATGGCCAAAGGCCAGTTCTCATTTCTCAAAATGATGTGTTCCGGTCAAGAACTAGGGCGACATTTACAACGTGCGAACCGAATTCGGAGGATCGGCAGCTGATATACTTCAGTACTAGTGAGAGGGCCATTCTGGAGCGTGACCGTTTGTGTTCCGCACCTATTGGCCAAAAGTCAATTTTGGATGTCTTGAACCCAGCAAATGTCAATCGATTCAACCCAACGGTAGTTTCTTATGCATTGCCAAATCAACACCAAACCCGTGATCCCACCCGAAGAGCCCAGAGTACTTGTACTCAAGTGCATGTACAGAAGACCTAGTTTATTGTACATCCATAGCGGGGAACTTTTCTAGGTTCCCGTACGCAATTCATTTATTGTGCAATGCTCCAGTTGAACCCACTTCACTATGTGTATGTCGTACGGTACAATCGAGCCTGAGCGTTGCGATGGATTCGCGGCCAAGTTCGCAAGAGAATTCATTAGTTCCTTTCATAAAGTTACTTCCTCCTCTCGCAGTCTTCCCCATTAAGATTGAACGATTGAAATGAATTTGTTGGGCGTTCCTTGTGGTAGATCTCGATAGTTTGAATTGCTTGGGTACTACTTGTCTCGTTTGGATCACGGCATCGCTGATGTTCAAGATCAAAGAATTGGAAGTACGTCCCTCAAGAGACTCCCCCAAAATCACATAGGGCGAAACAATGGTGCTTCACAATAGAGAAGAAGTCCAGGATGAGAAGGGATATTTCAATCAGACTTCGTCAGCAACAACAACAACAACAACAACAGCAAAGAACTCGGGCTAACCGTTTTGAGCAGAATCGATTAGCTGTCTTTTGACTGAGAACACAACATCAACGACCGCAATATGTACAGCAACCCCTTAATCAGTTCGCTCTGAAAACTCACTTTGTTATCGCATGAGAAGAGAGATGAGCTCAACCACGAGTTTGAAGATTTTCAGGAAGTTCATCTCCTACCACTTCAATCTCTGTCCTTCAAGGAAGAGCCTGAAAAAAATCCCCTGCCCCTCAGGCAACTTTTCAAGTCTTGAGCCTTATCCAGTTTTGAGAATCACATTCTTGCACGGATTCTTCTCAGTGGCGATGGCAATCAGGGCAATGATGGTCATGATGATGATGAGGATAATAATAATAATGATGATGATCTGGATGATGGTGATTGGAACGGTGATCTGTTACAACTTTTGTCTTACAAATAAGGACAATGGTTAAACGGGAAGGAAGGAGTTGCCAATGAATGGGGTACTGCAAGGTAGCAACTTCGGACCATTGGGATCCATGCCTTATCATTGATGCCGTAATATATTTCATGTAGCCCCACCCTGTGATTTAACCGCACATTGATCTGCTACGTACCAGCAAATCATGTGCATTTAAGGCTTGACCACAACTATTCATTTTTCTTACTTCAAAATATGCAACTGCCGAGGTGTCACAAAAGAGACTCGTGACGACGGCGATGGCTGGGCTAAAGAACTTGTACCATCTCTTTAAAGGGCGCTAGTCACTTGAATGATGCATTCCTTTTATTGGTGAAGAAGATGATGATTGACAGAATGCGAGTTATTACTTCTGTCAATAGCAAATATACATTTTTACGGAGGGACACGAACAGCAGTCCGGGATTTTAGAGTCCATTTCACGCCCCATTCCTTTTGGCTTTGCCATTGGTTATGGAGACCTGCATTAGGGTTGTCAGTTTTTTGAGAACAACTAGTCAACGTCTTAAGCGTGCGTTAGCGCCAAAATGCCATCATTATTGCCTCGGTTTGATGATTTAATGATGGTTCCTCGCCTTGGCCGTACAGCAGCCAAAATGCCATCATTATTGCCTCGGTTTGATGATTTAATGATGGTTCCTGATTCTTTTTTGTTCATTTCTTTGTATGTTTTCAGGACGAGGAAGACATTGGCGATGTGTACCAAGATGAAATCAATCAAGCGGCCATGCTGTTGTACAAAGATCGCGATGATGACGCACTCCTGATGGTAAGACATGAATTTTATTAGACTGCTCATTGGGCAACTTGACCTGGAAGTGGTGAGATGGTGATGACGATGATTGGTACAAAAACATTAATTATCCACGTCCGCCGTCTCTTCATTTTTTGTCATTCTAAGTATCGTGGTAAATGACAAAGTCAAGGTTACGTTGACTACAGATAAAGAAACCTTCAATGGGTCGATGATGAGATTCGATCCATTTCATTGGCCCCCATTTCGGCTTGTCATTACGAACCATAAAACCCCCTACTATTCAATCCAACTCGAGCCTCGTTGAAAAAAGTCAAAATAGAAGAGATAACAAAATATGTATGAAGATCGCTTCATTGGGGACTGTTATAAATGGCTTCGCATTGGAGGCAAACCCATAAATTACGTGCATACGGCAACAGTTTCTTTTGAAAGAATCCACCCACTGTGTGGCGTCTTCTTGGGTGCCGCCATCTCATCCATCTGGAGCTTGATTCAAGTCACTCCTCATGATTATCCTCATTATACTTGACACACATGAAAAGCAGACGCCCCGAGTGTGATTCTCCGAAACTAATCTAGATTGGGATAAATACAGATTGGGGTTCATCTTTTGACCTAAGAGACACGGAGGCTAATGAAGATAATGACGATCCAGGAAACACATTGCGAACGAATCTCCAACCAATTTTCGAATCCAATCCTGGTGGGGGCAACTACCAACCAACCAACCAACCAACCAACCAACCAACCAACCAACCAACCAACGGCGACCCACTACAATGAATTAGTGTTGGTAGTTGGTACCCATGGCATTAATGGTGAAGTCGTAGGTGATGGTTTCGAGGCAACGGTTTCTTTGAATTGCAAATTGTCTTCTGCGAGCACCTCAAAACCAACCAACCAACCAACTAACCAAACAACTGGAGACGAAGAGGAGTGATTTATACGTTGACTGTGCAATTGTGCATCAACCGAGGGAGCTCCAAACAAATATTATGTACCAAGAACACCACGTACAATCAGCATCTAGTCCCAAACACGAGAAAAAAAGATTAAAAGTCGTCGTGATGGTCAATTGAATTAAGAAAATGCAATTCAGGATGCCATATTCAATTTGATGCTACACCAGGAAGACCTCTTCACGCATATTAGCATAGTCGTATATGATGCCAAGGTGGATTCGTCGAAAGCTCATCCTCATTCATTTGCCATTTTGCGGCCAATACGTACTGTACATACATCCAGTTAGCAAAACACAATGTTGTGGTTCATATGGATCGACTAGTGCCAATGTTTCAGCTGTAGCTCTCTTCAATTCCAGGATGGTACCATTGGCGACGAATTGGTGGTGAAGCCCATATCATCCGAGGTGCGTCGAATCCTAGCCCGAAGAGGCTACGACCGAGGCCAAGATGAGGGTGATCTGGACTCTCAGGGTTCGTCCCTGATGGACGATTATCTGTGGCCAACATTCCAAAACGACGACACGAGCGGCTCCAAAGCCCCAAAGGAACTCCACGATGATTACGCCTTCTTGGACGAGGATGACGAAGAATTGGAGGATGAGGACGTAAAGGTGGGGTCCATGCAGCCATTGCGGTGGTATGGAATAGAGATTATAACCGCGTGTGATGATTGATTTCTAGATTCGAAGTCCCAATCGAGTGCCTTTGTGGCGAAATTCTCGAAGGAGTCGGCGCTCTGAGACTCCGGAAAGCGACGTGAATGCCGACCTGCATATTGTCTACAAGCGTAAGGATTCGCACTTGGATCATGAAAGCGATTTTCGTAAGTGCAGTTGGTTAACGTGATTAGCAATCATAAAGGCTTGTCGTAAAATTTGATCTGGGAATCAATCACAACTCAAGACGATGTCGAAATTTCTCGACCAGAGGGCGTCATAAAGCAGCTGTACCAAATATTCATTATATATGTACGTACCATATTTGCATAGATTATATGGAAACGGACAATTTTCCAACCCGAAGCAAAGATGCCAAATCGAGGCGAAAGCGACAAGCACCCTACATGATATTCCCCGAGATTCTTTGCATCGTGGACTATGATGGCTACAGGTAAGTGAATAGCAAATGGCAGTATAGGTAGGTGTGCCATGCATTGAAGGTCAAGGTGAAGATTTTTGACAAGGTTGCAACCCCGCCTAACACTAGAAATCAGGGGACAAAAACCCTGGCAGACCTTCAGTAGTACGTAGAGGTAATTTATGAGCGATCAGAGGTACGTAATCTTCCCGATCTCTTTGATATCAGCAGCAGCAGCAGCAGCTACAACAACAACAACAACAACAACAACAACAACAACAACAGCATTAATAATAGCCACTGTACCACAATCAGGACCAAAAAAGGGGTTTGACAGAGGACAATCTGGAAGATGATAGGTCTCATATTAGAGCGTATCCCATCCGCCTCAATGTTGAATGAGGAGGATCGAGGAGGAGCACAATTGCCTTCTTAAGCAATTTCATGGTCGGAAGTGAAAGAATGCCTGACGCAATAGACAATGTTCGTGCTCCTAATACCATTACCACGCACGATCTTTAGGTTACACGGGAAGGACAATATCGCAATCAAGCGGTATGTCATCTCGTTTTGGAACGGCATCGATCTCAGGTACAAGCTTCTCAAGGGTCCGAGTGTGAAAATCTCCATCGCCGGGATCATCATATCTCGGGTAAGCCGGATCTCGAGCCCAATCAGATGCGAGGAGTGTGATTGATATTGGACGTTACAATTCTAGGGACGCGATGCCACACCCTATCTCGAGAGGAACCGGGTGGGCCGAGATGCCATCGACTCGGCCTCCGCCCTCACCGACATGGGCAAATATCTCTTTCTGGAGCGGAGACTACCCGTTTACGACATTGCCGTGGCCATTACCAAGTACGTACTCGGTCGTACTATCCGTGGCTGTTTCGGGGGTTCCGGGAAGCCAGAATAACCGACCAGATCTGAATCGAATGAGCCAGCCATCAATCACTAATTCCCGACACGAATTTTCCTCTCCAGATTGGACATGTGTCGACGCAAAAGTCGTCTGGGGGAATGTAATCGCGGCACGGCGGGTTTTGCTTACGTCGGAGGAGCCTGTGTGGTAAACAAACGATTGGAGAAGGTGAACTCGGTGGCCATTGTGGAGGATACCGGAGGCTTTTCGGGCATTATCGTCGCCGCCCATGAGTTGGGACATTTGTAAGGGCACATTCAGCTTTGTGCCGAGATGATTTGGTTCAATCTATTGTATTTTGGAATCCCTTCAGGCTCGGAGCAGTGCATGACGGATCGCCACCCCCCTCGTATTTGGGCGGACCAGGAGCGAACAAATGCCGATGGGAGGACGGTTTCATCATGAGTGATTTGCGACACACTTCCAAAGGCTTCAGGTGGTCGCATTGCACCGTCAAGCAATTTCATCACTTCCTCAAGTAAACGTCAAATTTAGATTTGGCCGACGATTGATCCAGCCGTGGAGTTCAAGCCGTCGTTATTTCTTATTCTTCTAGTGGGGAAACGGCTACCTGTATGTACAATAGTCCACATGAGGAGGAACCCTTGCCGAGAGTGTTGCCGGGGAAACTGCTCTCGTTGGACGCCCAGTGTCGCAAAGACCGTGGAACCAGTGCGTGTTTCAAGGATGACCGCGTGTGCGCCCAACTCTTCTGCTTCGATGCCGCATCCGGCTATTGCGTGTCCTACCGACCCGCTGCGGAAGGGTCACGGTGTGGTGATGGATTTGTAAGTTGGACCCTCCATCAAATTCAAATGGGGCTCTAACACCGCACGGCGGTAAATGATGTCATTCTTGTACGTAGATGTGTTTGAATGGCAAGTGCGTGCTCGAGCACGAGAACTCAGTGGACTACGCTGGTGACGGTTTCCTGAGGCGATCAAGTGAGGGGTCGAATTCGATTTACAGCGAGGCTCCCTCGAACCAGTCATCGAGGTAAGTGCGATAGCCATAAGGATTTTCTTTCCAGATGTCTCACAACTCATTGGTTGGGCCGTGCACTTGGCTAATATGTATATACTAGACTATGTTGGAACAAGGAAAGGACAATTCATTGTACATTCTCCGCCCTGGGGGCATTGTCATAGATTTGAACGCGCACATTCCCCATCCTGTCACTCGTATTTCTGAATATGACAATCACGTTCAAGAGCGCACACTTTATCACCTTTTTTGACCTTAATCACCCAACCTCTCCTACATTTCGAAACCAGGAAATGGTGGCATAAACTCGACGACAAGTCAAGTAGCTCGTCCTCTACCACCACCACCTCTACTACCACTACCACAACAACACGTACTACCACCACTACCACCACCACCACCACCACCACCACCACCTCTGCCACGGAAACGCGCACCTCTACCTCTAGTAATGCCTCTGATTCGGCCTCCTCTGGTGAAGAGGAGGGCGTGTCCGTCGTACTCGGCGTCACTCCCTCTTCCAAGTCTCGCTCGAAGCATATCGAGGCCAGTCCTTCAACCCTATCTTCCACTACAGAGCCGTCCTCCTCTGAATCTCCTAGTCAAGGCTCAGAGAACACGTCCCCTTCCACCCCAGCCACCACCACCCGCATCCCATGGTGGCGTCGCATTAAGAAACGCCCAACCCCCCGCCCCCTTAAGCTCTCCACCCCCTCCCCGTCTAAGCAACGACGGAAACCGAAGCGTCAAAACTCTGAGCAGGAGAACGACGATATCGACGAGGACGATGTTGATGATGAGAACCTAAAGACGGAGGATGAAAGTCCCGCCAAAAAGCAGGCGGGTTCAAATAATAAATCTGAGAGCCCCACATCCAATGCGAAGGATGACGTTGAGACCAGTGGTAAGAGCAACCGGATCACCCTACCAAACCCTTATTCGCCTTCCAGTTCCTGTCCCGTTCTTCATTGTTTCCCCCCGGCCTTTTCTATCCTTTTCCACTCCTTCCCTACCTTATCGTTGTCGCCCGCCTCCTCCTCCTCTTCCTCCTCTTCCTCCCAATTCAGTTCCAAAAGGATTGCTATTGATATCTCCCTACTAAGTGCTCTCAATTACTCAGCGAGTGACCCACTTGGCATTTCCTCATCCCTAGTGTCCAAGGCGAAATCCGAAGTCATTGGATGATCGGTGATTGCTTCCATACATGTCCTATCTTTCGTGTAGACCTCGTTAGGTCCATGCGTCATTCAGTTCACGTCGATCGAGTCAAGGTTTCCTGGAGCCTTGAATTTTTTTTCGATCGCTTTAACACACATGCACAATTACACATGCACATTCAAACACTCTCACACTTGCTTGATGATGATGATGATGATGAAGTAAACACAAATACACGCGCACACACACAAGGGGTACGTATGCATGCTCATGAAGTTCACAAACAAGGTCAATCCACCAATTTGGAGATTTGGAGAGGGTTCCTTGGTCTATCTACATTATGATTCTAGTCTAAACCCTAAACTCCGAAATGGTTTTGGGCGGTATCCTTAATCCGCTTCCCCGTCTGTCATTCACTCATCGTATTATTTTGTCACAAAACGCCTTCTTTATCCACCCTATGTGCACTTCAACCCGACTTGATTAATTCATGCCCTTCTCTGCCCCATTTCAGAAGAGTCCGACGGATGCGAAGACCGCATAAATAACATTGCCGGATCGCTATCGTGTCGGGCGTTCCTCCGGAGTTTTGCGTACCAGTATTGTCGCCACAAGTATATCCAGGAGAATTGCTGCGCCTCACACAAAGTGTTTTGCAAGGGTGCCAGATCAAGATTGGGATGATGAATGATAGCATATCTCTGATGGCCCTCGTGTCCTCTGTCTCGCCCTCATCATTGCCCTCAGTTGATCTCCAAGAGCTTTTACTGACTGATTTGAATTGAACGGAGCACATTTGTTGTCGACCTCACATCATAGTTCGTTCGCCTATGGTTCTCTCCGTATTCACTACTCACTAATCGGGGCTCAAAGCGATCCACAATGTCCCAGCTATTATTTTCATTATTACTATCATTACTCCTCCTCGTACTCCTTTACTCTCGAAATGCCATACATTGAGACACACCCAAACATACATTTAAGTACACGCCCACACGTACACACCCACATTTGTGTGCCTGATTCTTCCAGGCATGAAGGAAGCGACTATTACACTACTACTATTTCTTCGACAAGAACAAGAATATTAAAAGTCAATTCATGTTTGCTACAACAAAAACAGGACTAAACCAATGGTCATTCACGTGTGCCAAGGGTTGGAACGATACCAAGCATTATCGGGTCCCTCCCACCCCTACGCATTTCTTCATCATGACAACCATGGTTCTGTTTGAGTCCATGAAATCTTGAAGTTGCACCCAATGTGCCAATGCGCCTCCTCGTTCATGGTGAACCACTCGATTTTGTGGTACACAAGATTGGCACACATCCAGCCAATCATAATGTCCCCGCTCCTCCCCGCCCTCTTCCCTCCCTCCTTATTCCGACAAAACGCCCCATTCTCGAAAGACTAGGGGAAGACTGTCACTCCCATTCCCCTACACAATCAAAATTCCTAATCACGCCTATCCTGGTTCCACCCCCTCGGTCCACCCCGCCCTTCTCTCCTTGACTAGATGTCCCCTTTTCCTTTCCTTTGAAGACGTGCTGCGACGACCTATGAATTGTTCCCAAAAGTATTAATTTCGTTTCTCTCTCGAGGCACACCACCAACAGAAGGTGCCTGCATATATTCTGTGATATTTATGCCTATATATTTATGTAGATGAGTAGCAAACATAGGTTACCATCCAAGTGGGACACTATGAAGCCTTTAGGTGATCATGTCACCGATTAAATCTATTGAATCCGTGTCCTTTGAATTTGGATCCAGCTTGGACAAAGACCCGCCCTTACCTAGACCCCTTTCCTTCATCTATCAAATCCTTAACCTCAGCAGTATCTACACATCATCCTACGTTCTACCTTCAATCTTTTCTTTTTTTTAAACATATCTCTATGTCTCTGTATTCTCTTTCTTCTGTGCAAATAAATGAAATGGTCCAAAACGTGGTTCCTTTCTTTCAAGCTTCTCAAGGATGAAAAGTTTCCCCATAATTGAACATCAGGGTTTTTTCCGGGTCTCAACAAGCCAATCTTGACAAGTTTTGTGGTAATCCTCCAAATGGTTTCGGTATAAAAGAGCGCCACCCAAGTTCGGCATTATTCAGTTCCATCTTGATTCCTAACCTGGAGGTTTATTAAGCTCCATGGAATATAGCCTACTACTCTCTGGACGAATAACCAACTGCTTGGTGAGTACTACTATGTCAAAGCTACTGAACTTATTCCATCTTGGGTAATCTTACTTTCTTGTCCCTGAACTTTAGCTTTTCATATTGATCTTTGTCGTCACCTATTCTGAGGGTGTGGGCATCGGATTGGGTAAATCAATCCGAACCCTCGTCAAGAATGACTTCTATCATCCCAACCCTAAACTTTCAAGCCATATCCGATTTGTCAAATACAATAGCGAAGAGCCCACTCTTGGGCAACATGTTCTCCAAGAACAAGAAGGTAATTCTATCTAGACAAGCTTTTAGCTTTTCCAAGGACCACGTAATGGATTTCTCGTTCTTAGGGTTCCAAATCGAGGAAGGTTCGGACGAAGAAGGCCGAGTCATCTACCTCGAACGCTACCCCTTCGACCAAAACACGGATCGAAGAGTCCACATCCGATATGATTACCAACCTTCCGCCAAGGGCCAGGAGGCTATCGAGACGAATCAAGGGCAAAATCACCGGATAAGGTATCTCAATAGCATCATTGACGATCACCAACGAGCCGACGCGTTGAGACGAAAGGAGTTGCTCGACTTCAATAGTCAGAATGTGGAATCCCCCCAATTCCTCCGAGTTGGACCCCAACCTGTGCCGATCGTTTTGAAGCAGCCCCAAAGTGAAAGTGATAATATCGTTTTAAGCAGATACAGGTATCTGTATAAGAATTTCAGTTAGATTTTCTCGGACTAAGTAACCCTGAACTTGATTAGATTTCCGCTGGACCCACCGCCTATTGACAAAGAGGGACCCTATGATCATTTCCCAATCTCCACCAACAAAGGTGCCTTTGAAAAGCAAATCCCTCCAATGCTGACAAGATACTACGGCTAATTGGTCAACTTGTATTTCTTCATATCTATTCTCCCTACTCTCTCTCCAAATAATTGTACATTGTGCTTTAATTGATGAAAATATGTATGTGTGTTAATACAACTCCAGACTAGTCCCTTCTTACCCACTGGAATGGTTGATTCTCTCATGTCAAGAATGAGGAAGTAAAACATGCGTCAGTCTGCCAGCCATTCCAAGAAAATCACTTCTTTAGGTAGTACATACGCAATGTTCCTTCTACTTCAACCCTGTGGGGTTCAAGAGGACTTTTGCTACTTCTTGTGGTTATCCCAGGATTCGGCGAAGTCAGAGACTCATCCTTCTTTTGATCAGTTACTCAAGGGCCCCTTCAAATCAGGCGTACGCTCATTCTTACCGTTGGTCATCGTTCAAAATCAAGGCAGGCCTTGTTCTGAGAGCATGGTTCATTCTTTGAGAGCATTTGAAGAGGCCTCTTTGGACTGTAGTTCGAATATTTTGCCCATGCTATGTCAGTTCAAAAAGGGGGATTTTCCTGTTCTCATTAAATACTGCGATAAGAGTTTTTCCTTGACATACTTTACCCGAGCCAAAAAACAAGCCGATGTCTCATCAGTCAGGATTCAGTCGTCGTCCATGAGTTGAGAGGATCAGCAAACATGTGTCAAAACTCGATTTTGTGGGTGATGGTGCTGCTTTCGGGTCAACCCATTCTTGGTTTGCCTGGCAATGTTTTGGCTGTGAAATCGACCATATTTCAGCTTGAAAACCTGGATTTCCCTTACTCTCTCGTGGTGCGAAACGGAAATGTGTCGGCAATACCCACCCATGATCTGAATCCAACCACCAGGGACCCTTGGTTCCTCCTGAACTTGGGTCAAGAGGGCTTCATTCATATTTGCTCCCTGGGATCCGGAACCGGAAGCATGAAATGTCTGACTTCTAACGGGAATGCGTTGCAGCTGATTGAAGGAAAAGGAAGTCCGTGGAGGAAAGTCGTGGTTGAGCAGAAAGAACCCCATGAAGAGATTGTGATATTAGAAGAAAGGCAAAGTGACTTGAATAGGAGCATATTGTGCTTAAATTTTGGCTATGGTAGAGAAGGCCAGCACTTTGTGCTGATTCCTCAAATCATGGAGTTCAAACCAGGTCAGCTTGTGCCAAACAATTGCAAATTTGTCATCAAATCTTTTTAGTGGCGTGCCAAATGAATTTACTCGCGTCAGTATTATTTACAGTATTGTCAAACTCCTCACAATGAATGCTAATTAGAAGGCAGCCAATAAATTACTTTTTCAAAGCAATGAACTAGTTTGTTGTTTTATGTCAAGGTTAATGTCTATTAAAAGGTTGGGTGACAACACCAGTACTATAGGTGGATGGGAATCCTAAATGAATCAAAAACGAAGTCAAGGTAAAGCACTAATTGCGTCGAATGTTTCCGACATGAGACATGCAATATCTCCATGATTTACCACACGTGATCAACCTGTCGTAAAATGGTGGAAGATTGCGAGAAAACGCGCGGACTTTACGCCTTGCTTTCAGTCACGTGGCTTTCTCAACAGGGTAGGGAAATGCAGTTTGTCTAGCCCTTATTGTGCTTTCAACTTTGTCTCTACTTCTCAACAAGTAGAAGAAATTTCTTATCCTAGTTTACATCAATATTTCACTCTGACGCGTATCTGTATAAAATATAACTAATACAGAGGAGGAGGGGACACGATGGATGATGTTCAAAGGGTTTTGGCTTATCAACCACCCAACTCATTGGTCACTCTGGTTTTATGAGAAAGCGTGCATGAATGACTGACTGAATGGCTGCCTTAAGGGAGTGAACTGAAGGGCATGATGGAGGCTCGGAGGTCTTATTAACATGGAGGCTGGAAACTCAAGAAAACAATCAATTTAGCCAAAATAAAGACCTAACTTCAACTTCCAAAACCACTGCAAAACTAACTTCCATCATGTCTTTACTCCTCACCTCCATCCTTTTACTCAGTTCATGGACCGTACCCAGAACTTTGGGGATAAGCGGTGAGTGACCAGGCAAGAATGGTGTGAATGATCAATTGAAGACTTATGATTATGTACTCGTTCCAGATCTGCTTTTCATTCCCACTGGAAAGAGTATCAGTATTGTGGATCTAAAAGGACACCCACCCCAGACACTTGAACACAATCGCATTGAGCTTCCCTCCTTGGTCACATCCGCCATTGTCTTGAACGAATCGGTCTTTTTGGCATCGGTCTTCGAAATCGGGAAATCGGAACTGTTCCTCGTTCACACTGGACAGGAACCAGAGCGGATACCCCAAGCCTTCGGACGCATTTTGGATGTCACTTACGAGCCGTCATTAAATGTTGGCTATGTTTTGGAAGAGTCACAAATCTTGGAGTTCCGTTTTCAAAGCGGGACGATCGGATCTTTTCGGAAGGTGCTTACATTTCCCGCAGAGGAATCGGAACTTAAGGCCTTGGCCTTTGATCCCTGTGTCAAGTAAGTTAGCCATACGTTATAGGTGATCTAGAAGGAACCGATGTGACAACGTTTTTTTTGCCTCACTTCCACTAGACGCCTTTTTTGGTTGAATATGAAGACCAATGCCATTGAATCCATGATCGTGGACCAACCCGAATCTCGCGAGGAAGTGCTTCAGAGTCTGGTCCAACCTAGCAGTTTTAGCCTGGATGTTCACGAAAAGAGATTGTTCTGGACCGAGACGGCCAACTATCAAACTTCCATGTTCACGTCCTTCTACAATGGGAGCTTCAAACAGGAGTTCTGTCCCATTCAAGGCTATGATCACAAACCGTTTTCCCTGACCCTCAACCGAGAGGTCTTCTACTTGTCGGATTGGCGAAACATGGCCGTGATGGCCATTTCGCGAAGCGATCCATCTTGTCAAGCCAAAGTGTTAAAGCATTATCAAAGTCGTCCCATGTCTTTGGGATTGGTCAGAGATCCCGAGACGCCCTTGAATTGCGAGCAACAGTTCCAAGGGACCATGTTCCACCCTTCTCCTAAATACTCGACCGTGCCCGATTATGAAGAGCCGGAATGTCGGAATTTCTGCTTAAATCGGGGCCAATGTCACCTCACAACTGCCAGGGTTCCTACTTGTCAATGTGCGGGCGATTTCACTGGACGACGATGTGAGATGGACCCGTGCTTTCAATACTGCTTAAATGGCGGAGAATGTCAAATCGATCCAGTGTCATTCCAACCCCGTTGCATTTGTCCTGAGGGCATTCACGATGCCAGATGCCAGAAGAATATCAATATCACGTAGGATGCAAACTCACATTTTCTTGATAGTCTTTATCGTCAACGTGTTTTGAATCTGTGTTATAGAAATCCTGAAAGGATGGAATCCGACCCATCCGCGTTAGATTTATCCGCGACCAACAACGATGAAGAGAGCAACAGCCTTCTCACCACTTTCATCGTGATCTGTGGCATTCTTCTGCTTGTCAATCTGGCCTTGATAAGCGTGATCGTCCACGTGATCCGGCGGAAACATCGGGAAGGTCCGGTACTGCCCAAGGTCGTCTCCAAAAATCCGGCCAAACACAGAACCTTCTCCGGCCCAAAATCCGGTGCTAAGAGCGAGAACAACCCCGGATTTTGCGATGGAAAAAGCTCCGTCATGTTGGACTTGGAGGACTGCTGTCAAATGACCTTATGTCACCAGGTTCGGTTGCTTATGGCTTTATGTTCATTGTTGGAACCTGTTGTAAATTAAAAGGTTTCTCTCGTTAGCCTTGTGTGGAGGCCACTTTCAGAAAGGCCAACCGCAGGGGAGTGTCCGCTTCCAAATCATCCGCCATTATGGCCAGCCCAAGCCGATCCTCAGGCAGTAATCCATCCCAACGAGAAGATGAGCGTGGACTAATTGAGGATCATGAAGGCGCTGAGGACGACGAGCTCTCCGCTGCAGTGGGCGCTCTCCAAGGTCAAGGTATTTTCGCCTGGTGAATACTCGATGAATGATATCCGAGGAGATATCACCCTCACCGACCCGGAAACATGACAGTGGACGATCCCACCTCAAATGAAACACGCATTTTCCTTCGCCATTGAATGTTTGAAACAGCTCCAAGTTCCAAAACGCATCGATTCATTCAATCACCAAAGAGAGACAGTCTATTTTGAATCCCGCCCCCATTGCCGTTCTAGACCAAAGTGTCTTCTTGCTCATAAAATCATTTTTAGACCAAAGTCGAGGATTTCGATCATCCGGATTGGTCTCCCAGAGAGACTCTGGAGCCAATGCCGAGATGCCATGAACCAAAGTACCTTGTAGTTTATGCGAATATTAGCTCTTCATATGAAAAAAAAGTCGGCTTTAGTCTCCTAACTTTATCATGATTTCAAAAAATCTCTGTGCTGTGCAAATACCCCCAAAAATGTGATATTTTTGACCGGACTCGGTCCGATTAGCAGAGTGAATTATTGCAATCGGACGCAGATCTCAGACAAGTCAAATAATACATGTTGAAATACATTCAGATTAAGGCATCAAACACGTTTCCAATCGATTTCTGCCTCAAAGAAGATGACTGGAAAAGAATATACTGTATGTACTCTTCATCTTTATTTTCCAATTCAAAAATAGGTATCAATTTCGATTGAATTTAAACGCTCCAATGGTAATAAACTAGTGAATGATACTCGATTTCGTTTCCAAATTACTCCGGTGTTCCTGGGAGTTTTTCCGTCATTCGTCTTTCCACTCGCTTGATCTGAAAAGGTGCAGAATCACGGTCCAAACCTTTTAAATACGGTATTCTATTTCAACTTCTGTTTAGCATTTAACATCATTCACTTGGATGGCTAGACTGAAGAAGATCAAGATCGCTTTGGGACACGACACTTACGATATCCTCGGAAATCGGTTGGGTTTTAGCCAAATCCTCTTTGGAAGGCTTCTTATATCGTGCTGGATTATTCGGCACATCCCCATGTTCTCGGTCAATAAGAATTCCCGAATCCACACTCTCTAATTAGTCCCGGGGAAAAAAAATCATATCAGTAATGCCACGATTCCAGAGGTTAGCCGAACCCTTAATTCAAAGTATTACTGGATTCCTCCTCCAAGATCTGATCTCGTTGCATGTCGCTGTAGTTGCTATTGGAGGGTAAATATGGCGCCGGAACGGGCTTTCTAGTCCCTCCATAATTGACCTTGGTGCCCTCCAACGAGTCCGCAAATTGGAACGTTCGATAAGTTGGTGGTTGGGATCCCGAGTTCTGCAATCAAGACGGGGATTTAGTGCCTTTCTTTCCCCTATCGTGATGAACGATGAACTATTGAACTTTGAGTGAGGGTCGTTTGTAAAAGGTCCACCAAGCATTGGCAAACAGTGCTAAGAAACTAGATGGGAAATAGGAGCAAGCTCTACCATGAAAGGCTTGACTTTTTCGGTGCGTTTTTTGTTCTTCAAGACCACACCCACAATGATGAGGATGATCACGAACAGAATGATGGCTACGGCCACGCCTGCGATGATGTAGAAGATCTTGGTCTCGCTCTCTTTATCCCTGACTCGACAGGAATCCATCACACATTGGGGTTGCAACGTCAATGGTCGGCCTTTTTGGTCGGTCTGCAAAAATACAATTGGCGGATATTTTACGGGATTTTGATCACTTTTTAGTGTAACTTTAAAGATTAATGATTGAAACAATTTTTCACGTCATTAAGACAAAAAGAAATCATTATACAAATGCTATTATTATAAAAGGCTTTGTCTACGACATGATCATTTATGGAAATTTCAACCTCTATTTACTATGAAGACATACAAGTATATGGCAAAAAGCAAAAGAGAAAAATCGCCGTCAGGTTTGAGTCTTTTTCATCTGGATTGAAATAAATTTACGGTACATGAAAAGGACAAGTCATTTCAAACTGTTTGTTGATGTTACCCAAAAGTATCAATAAAAAAAAATGTACAAATCGTCATTGTTGTCATCGTCAAAACAGTAAGCCTCTTTCAGAAACTTTGCCAAGAGCAATTCGTGATTAATCCTAGGTCTAACATACGCCATTAGACTATTTGCTAGTTGAACAAATATTGGAATATTACTAGCCTAATGCCCTTGGGCCTTTCAATGAATAATGAAGCTAGATTTTCTCAGTTGACCTTTTGCCTTTCAATATTTCCAGCATGTGACTTAATGCTTTGTTTGGCCTTTTGAACTACATTCAATCATCCCATCCTCATGAGGAATAAACCCTAACCTCAGTGCAGAAACTTGATCGCATCTACTTCCAGAAAGGTCAAAAGATTTAAGGCATTATTGAATACAACTGTAATCATAACTGCTGTGACATTTGGTGCTTTCATAATGTTTTGAACGAGCCAAAATATGGCCAATAGTTCGGAATTGGTTAGCAATTCGTAAGGGCGGCTTTACACTAGGATGGAAAACCGAGATTGAATCCGGTTTGAGGGTTGAAGTAGAAATAGTACTAGGGCGAGTTTTTGGTATATGAGTCTTTTTGTTCGATTTGAGGCCTTCTGTGAAAGACTGGAGCCCTCTGCTGGACTCAAGTCTTTTGCCGAACTCGCCCTAGCACTAGTCCAACTTCAATCCTCAAACCTGATTCAGTCTCGGTTTTCCATCCTAGTGTAAAGCCGCCCTTTGCCTTGCCTTGAGCAAGACCATTCAAAGCTTTATACATAATAAGTATTTAAAGTAGCATATAAATCGGGCTGACAGCTGTTTTCTTTAATGATACACAATCGTGCCAGGGTCTTCCCTAGTTATATTGGGCGCCTGGAAAAGAACTGGCGTACTAAGCCGCCAATTGACAGGTGTGTTGACCAATGCTTACTTACCATTTTGACTTCACCCCGCTCAAATTTCTGAGCCAGCTCCATGTAGGCCTTTTCAAGTTCGGCGCTCTCTTGTTCGTCGTACCCGACGATTTGCATTTTGACCACAGTGCTGCCTTCCCAAACCTCCACATCTTGGATATTGGACACGTCAGTGGTGAGCAAATTCGCCATTTGAGTTCGGATTGTCGTGATGAAATGGGCTTTATCCTCCTCATTAGGCCCCACCACCTCATAGTAGGCCTCAAGGAAGCTGCACAATTTTGAAAACGACATCAAATGAATCAGTCAAGGATGAATGAATTTATTTTGGCTTATTTTGTGAGGGATGTGGAGTCCTATCAAATTGACTGACAACAAATTTGGACTGGCAGACCGGGCTAGCTCTTAAATTAAGGGTTAATCTGGGGTGCATAACAAACAGTTTGCACATCGGGGCTTGCATTATATGAATCGAAAAAAGTAGATCCGAATGGCCTTGGTTCCCTTTCTTGGTGATCAGTGGGAGCTTTGACCAGCTTTAAGATATTCAAAGAATGACTTACGTGATGGTAATGGTCTCATCAAATACTCGCACTTCATTCACTTTGAGAGTCACGTCCTCGCCGCTTCCAGAGCTAACTAGAAATACAGCCACGTAGCCTGGAACACTACAGTCACAATTCACCGTAGCTGTTCCATCCGCTTTGGTCACGAATTCTTTGGTTTCGCAGAACTCCGAGGTCCAGTTGTCGTTTTGGAACACCATGCACTAAAAATATCAATCGTACTATGTGGATGTGCTAGTACTTGCATGTCCTTTTCTACATGCAGAGGTTACCGTGAGTTCGTAGCCAGTGGAAATGGACGGATTAGTGGAACGTTTTGGCCGAGATGAACCTGGATCTTGGGCGTCCTCGTTGACCTCAATCTCGATTTGAAGCGACCCACCCAGATCCTCGTTTTGGTACTGTTCGGTGAGATCTTTTCCGGATTGTGGGTTCAAGAGACGGATATCATGGATGTCGCTTCTCATGGGAGGCCGGGTCAAATTGAACTTTTGCGAAGTGGGCGTGACGTAATCCTCCTCATAAAGGGCGGTTCCAATGCACAAGCCTATACAAGGAGCCTGATTGGAGTCTGCTTCTTTGTTGGAATGACAATTCCATTCGGAGAACTTTTGAATCGCACTATCATCCAAGTTGACCTGCAATGGTCCCATAAATAGTTAAGGCCGGTTTTTTTTTGTGAACGTCTTCCACGTGGGATAATCGTTTTTGTTCTTTAATCAATCATTTGATACCTGGCTGGAGGACAATCCAAAAGCAAATTTCTCCTTGTCGCCTTCGATGAATTCCGTTCGTTTCATGGATATTTCCAGGGTGTCAGTCATAATCATGCGTGCGTCTGATTGAGGCGTGGTTCCACGACACAGGTTCTTCATGGAATCGGTGTGGATTTGATCCAAGAGTTCCTTCATGCTTTGGATTTCGCTTTGGATATCTCCTCCAATGGACATTTCGGCAAATTGAAGCACCACTTCCATCTACGATGGATCAGATATCTCAGATATTAGAGCTCCAGTTCCAGTTCGTTCCATGAGATCATGAATGGGAGTTTAGGTTGTTTACCTGTTCTGGCGAGATGATGCTATCAAAGAAGGTGAGAATGTTGTGCTGACCTTCGCTTTGTTCCAAATTTCCATCGCTTCGCTTTAATCTTGCCAGCTTTGATGTTAGGCGAGGTAAGACTTGGAATTTGGCCGTAGACGAGAAAGCTCGTTTTCTCCTTAATTTCTCTTTCAAAGAGGGATCTAAAAGAGTAATATACCTTTCAATGACTCGAGGCCCAAGTTTGAGTAGGGTTACTCCAGAGGCTCCGGGTGTCAACGAGAACGAATCTCTTGATCTTCCCTCGTTATGGGCAGACCCAGTTCTACGTATTTAGTATGCATGCCCCGTTATCAAAAAAGAGGCAGGGACCCTGGAAAGAGTTGTCTGTTGGGGAAAGAAGCCCCCGGAAATGAGATTTTCTTTTTTTTTCATCCTTTTCCGAATGATCTCTGAACTATTTGGAAGGCACAATACTACCTTCTTGGAGGGACTGGAGTTTCTTCTGCAAAGTTCCAAGGGCATCTGATAGCTGCTTTCCAGCCCAAAGAGCATTTCGACGTTCATCCGCGATGGTCTCGTCCTTCACGTTCCAGCAAGGAGATTTTAAAAACAAATCCAACATTGTGACAGCAATGGGAACGTCGCTCGGGACCAAATCCTAAAGAAATGGTTCCATAAAAGGTCCAATTTGGGGGAGGGGATCAGACTGTGGTTTATGGGATGACAGACCTGTGTGAATTCCGCAGTGGCCTCTCGAAATGTGCCAAATTGTAAGGAACACACTGGAACTTTATACTGGTTCCACACATCCTCATCAGCTTCCGGTATGCTCAAAACAATTCTCCTCATCAAGCTGAGAGCCCTCAAGGGTTCCTTTTGAGAAATTTCGTTCGCCACGGCGATCCCTAGTGACCTATTTGAAGAACGAAGAATGAAAAAGACAAAAAAAACACTTCCACTTCATTCTCTTTTCGTGGGGAACAATCCATTTTTGTACTTATGCGTTCCCAAACGTAATTTGGTCATTTAAAAGCATTTCTAGCCATCGTCTCAAATAATAAATACGCCGAGGAGTTGGCCAGTTGATTCTGTTTAATGGTCAATGGGAGCAAGAATGTGCCTAACCAATCCAGCATTTGAGTTGCATTCAAACTGGTCCTTGAGATACTATTTGGCTAGAAGTGACTTTCTGCGAGACCAAAAACTTCCAAAGTCGAGAGTAGCTTCTTCTTAGCGGCCTTAGAAGCCTTAGGGCCTGTCTTAGCTTACCGTCCTTCACACGCGAGTATCCTATCTAACTATCTTTTGTGTGTGTGTTGAGCAAGTGTTTGGACAACGACTCAAACAAGCTTTGAGAGTGGACCACCCAGTTTTCATTCAGTTTGGAACGAAAATACTGCAGCAGTAGTAGCTGGGAACTGACTAAAGCGAAATGTCCGTACCGGATGGTTCCATCGTCGATCTGAGCCTTGTCGACTTGAATAATATCGTCCAGTAGGAGTTGATCGCACACCTCTTGAAAGGTACATATGGTCACCAGGATCTGAATTTTACCGGGTGATGCCAAGAACTGAAGCTCGCTGGCATCGGAGCCCAAGAATTCGTCCAAATGAACAAAATTGTTCGGGGACAAGGAAGCTTTGTCGGCATACTCGACGGTGAAGATGAGCCCGTCCGCGTTCTTAAACGAATGACAATCCAAGACGAAAGTCGTGTTCAAGGCCACACCCTCTTTAGGTTCAATCTATAGGAAAAGCACAACAACAAATGATGCATCCTATGCTTGCGGACATGCATATGTACACTCCGGAGTAACTTTGAAAGGGTGTTTGATACGATACCTCGCATGTGCCTTCATTGGGTGGTTCCAAAGTGGTTATGACAGTCGATGCGTCACTAATACCCAGAAGTGGATTCCTCGCGACCAATCGAAATTTGTAGCGGGTCTTGCCTTCCAATACGCCCCCGGGGATCACTAGATGGAATCCCCTTTGACTACTCGTTCCGGTAAAGCAAACGACTTGAGCGGACTTGGTATGCTCTGACAAATCAATGAATGCGAAGCCTTCGGCAAGAACACATTCCCAGTGGACACACGTGCCTTGAGACCCGGTTACGAGAGCTGCACCATCAAGTGTACGGATTATAGCAATATGTACCTACAGATGGCTTAACCTTCTTCCGAAGGCACATTGAAATTAATGAAAACTACCTTTAATGACGGTCTCTTCCTCGGGGTTCGTGACCGAGTCTCTGGCCGCCAATTGAATGGTGGCGACTTTGCCGGGTTTGATTTCCACCACCATCTTGGCGCAATTGGAACGCGAATCCTTCGTGATGCATAGTTGGAAGTTGTATCTAGTGAAGAAGGGTGGGCGATATTTTATTGTTATGACCAGGGGTCGGAAAAAAGGTTCATGATTTTTGTCAAAATAGTGTTTGCTTTTAGGTTATGAAATTCAGCTAAAATAAGTTCCAAAAAACGTAAAAGTGTCTTATAAAAAGTTTTAAAAAAAGGTTGTAATGTGTTTGGCTATTCAAATACTTTGATCGTTTTCAAGGCAATATTTGTTTCACTACTATTTTTCACGAACTTCTTGCTCTTTGAAATCGACGAAAAGTTGATTTTCAAAGCATACTCATATCTACAACTTCTAGGTGAAGTTCATATTTTCCAGTCTCTAATATTTTCAAGCATACTGTAATCAAGAATGGTTTGTAAAATCATTGCCATCATTGTGTGATGATCTAAGTGAATTGTGTATTAGTACAGTTTTCCGACTAATAATTGATATTTGTTTGAATGAAATGTCCACCTAGGCTCCAATGATTTGATTCAAAGCTATAACATTTATGATTCAGGCCATAGTAGTGCTAAAACAGCAAAGATACAAGTTACGGCTCAAACTAATCCCAGTCCAAAAGGCCTATGACACTCTTTTTGCCGCTGGGGTTAAGAAGATAATGGAATCATCCTAAATCTTCAAAATCATCCATTATTCAATTTGATTATTCAAGCACAGATGGTATTTTTTGTGCATATAGAGCAGTAGCATTTCCTCCTAACTGGATGTTTTCATCTTTGTTATGAAAAAAACTCGCAGGCTGTGGTCGTTGAATTTGCTGATCATGCAGCGGCATCAGTAACACTAGTTTGCCCTTGTTATGACTCTAGTTTTTGATGAAATCATATGCTTTTGTACGTACCTTCCAATGGCCAAGGAGAGCCCGGGTAAGCGAACTAGTTGTCTGGACATGCTTTCTTTGAATTTTTCTTTCAACAACATTGGGGATGTGGTTGATTGATTGTTGCTAGCCTCGACGTCGAGAGCGTAGCAAGGTTGATTGGTTAATTCATCCAAGCAGAACCAATCGAAGGTAAGGTTTCCCGATCTGTTGTCCAGGTCGCGAGATAGCGATCCATCAAGAGTGATTTCATTCTGAATTCCAAAAGTGAGCTCTGAGGCCGCAAACTGTGCTTTTAGACCCAAGCTCTGGACCGTGAAACTCAGTTGATTTTGAAAGGAGGCCTCTGGGTTCAGTTCCGGGATCACTTCCACAAAGAAGATGTACTCTCGACCACCTTCTAGGCTATGTTTGGGGATCCGCAGCTTTTGAAGGTCTTGGTTGGCCAGATTGAAATTGATTTTGCCGTCGGTACTCCAGAAGAACTGGAAAAACACATTGGCCGTCATTAGCCTCGATTTTTTTCACGGAAGACGTCAAAACATGAAACTGTATCACAGAACACATTTCTTTAATCCCCCAATCTTACCTTCCATCGCTCACTGGAAAGGGCAGTTGAAGGGTCATCGGTTCCATCGGAGCCACTTCGTTTCCTTTGGAATTTGGAACAATCCTTCAGCATGGCTCGTAGGATGATTTGGCGATCAGGGAACACTCTTCCTGCGACCAAGACATTCACTATATGACTTTGGTCGGCGGAAGCGACAGTAAAAACGGTTTGAAAGATATCATTCATGCTGGCATCCAGCAATGTTGTGACGTTTGTTGTCGAGATATTTTTGGACAAGCCTCGTAAATTGAGCTTGTAGGATGCCCCCGGATCAAGCTGGCAAAGAAATCATGATTGGTATTGAGCTTTCGGGAGCAGCACATTCTTAGTTGAAGGCGAAATTGATGGGTGCTTTTTGGCAACCAGTGGCATTTCAGTTGCGAAGCTTACCTCTTTGATAGGAATATGGACCAAAATTCGCTCGTTTTTGACCTTTATTTTCCCTTGCTTCTTTCCCTTGTCTTTCTTCGTCTTCTTCTTCGTTTCCTTTGAGCCACCTTTTCCTTGGCGTGCTTTCGTTCCATTTTTGTTGATGTTTTCGTCGATTTCGCCAGCTTCATTGGCCACCTCCTCCTCCACCCCCTCCTCTACATCATCATCATCATTTTCATCGTCCATATTTTCATCTGAGTCTTGGCCTCCAATTGTGAGCAAACCATTCAAAACCACCTAAAAGTCCCAAATCAAAATCCTCCAGTGTCGCTCCCTTACACTAATAGTAGTTACAGGACAGCTGTTCTTCTGACCTTGGTTTCATTGGCTCGACCTTCACGGGACGATTCCAGGTTCTCGGTTATGGCGTATTCAACCCGATCCCCTGGCTGGCCAAATGACTTGGGGGCTCGAGATTTGATTTTCAGAATGGATTGATAGCAAACGGAAGTGGGAACCGACCATGAGAAGTCGCCCAAGGATCGCTGGAATGGCAGGGCGGTTAGTAGAATGGCATTGTTCGGGACTAATCTCGCATGAAGTCGTATTTTGAAGTGCGGCTTACCCCTTTGTCATCGTCGTCTTCCTCTTCAGGGTCCTCGTTGTCGTCTTCATTGGGATTGGGAAGTCGTTGGCTCTTGACATTCAACACGGTGCCGCTGGATAACTCATCCGAATAGTCGATATTGGCTCCTTTGGCTCGAATTCCGTTGCCTTCTAAGAATTTCAATTGGAATTCTTCCAACGAGCGCCAAGAGGAGGATGCAGATGTACTACTGCTAGTACCATCATTCCCTGAAGGATCGATCACTTCACCCTCATTGGAGTTGGCTTTCCAATTCAGCTTGATTTTTAAGCGATTGGTCTTGAATCGGCATTCAATGGGATCCACAGCTGTTCAAAAAATGAGGTCGAACATCCAATTGTCTCTTTAGCGAGAGAGTTACATGTCATGAAAATTTGGACCACTACACGCCACATAACTAAGTAGCGCTTTACTAGATCATATCTTGATTTCTCAATATAAGTGCTAACTATGTGTTCTTCCAATTTCTATTGAATAGACTCTTTAGGGTTTGTTATATTTTTTAGGTACGCGTGTGCCAGTTTTTTTCGTAGGCTAGAACTCCATAAATCAACAAAACTAAATATGTTCCTTATGATTTTGCGAACCAAAAAAAATGCCATGATAAATTTGGGTATTTCCCTCAAACTTTTAGAGGACATCATGACCATTGTGTATGTGTTTCGAATTTTTCAATTTACCAATGAAAGAAAACATACTATTTTCCTTTTTCTCCAGTATAGCATATGAAACGGGGAAAAATGACTTTTGAGCAAACTTTGAAAGCAAATCACTCACCAGGTAGTTGCAGAATTTGCATGGTATCTGGAG
>NC_081447.1:14294288-14304150 GCF_007210705.1 Tigriopus californicus
CTTTGTTTGTGATCCATTGCCACCAGCCGTTCCATCCCAGGCCGTAAAGCTCATACGGGTGTTTTTGATTGCGTCAGTGGTGGTCCAAATGGTGTCTGCTTGAAAGGGTTCGTATCGGATCCGAGTGGATGGCTCGACGAGAAATGCATCCACTAATTGTGTTTTTAATGCAGCTGTGACTCGTTTTCTTGTCGGCCGCTTGTTATCTTGGGATATTGGAGAGGTTGCTTGTTCCAACTTCTCCAGAGCACTTTCGAAGGCTTCGGATGCCAATGGAATTGGCGTGGTCTCGGCGGACCTCGTGGACTTTGGACCATTTCGAACTTTGAGGGACCCGCTGAAACTCTGGTCTGGACAAGCTTCCTCTCGCATCTGAGGGCATAGAAAAGAAGTGTCTACTTGAGTAATCCACTTTGGATAAATTAAACCTTTCTGGAGAGGAATATAAAGACGGAGCTAGAGATTATGGTGGGCTTTTGTTCCAACACAAAGACGGAATTATTCGAGAATATCGTTTTTCTCTGCTCATGCGGAAACAAATATAGCTCACGCCTTTGTAATAGAGGAGAAGTATTCCACATCTGTAATACGACCTTAGTTTCTGTTGTAAATTGATACGGTCATTACTTTGGGCCTCAAGTGGACCATTATTAAGATGAATCCCCTTGGGATCATTCTGTGTATAAGTGTATCCATGGTAACCACACATACCTGATTCCAACACATGGCTTCATTAGGGGAAGTCAAGGATGCCGATTCATCGTTAAACTTGCAAGCCAACTTCTTCATGTAGGACGTGACGGGCAAAGGCCCTCTGTGAGTGAATTCAGTTACAAGACCCTCCGGGATGAGAAGCTTGGGTTCGGCTGAGATGTCTTTCCAGCCATCGTCTGTTTGAACTTGCCAACGACCTATCTTGGACGTGACCGCACCGAGAATGGCTAACCCCAAACCATTTCCACGGGAAGCATCGCTCTCATAAAACATTTCTGCAATGAAGAGAACCCAATGATAACGAGGCAACGAGGTGTCGAAACCATTGGATGTGGTCCAAGTCCAAAAGTGAGCAAGTCCCATACCAGCTAAATCTTGGGCTAGGATTCCTGAATTATTTGTGACGGAGAGGTTATGCGGAACCATAGGGAAATTCGACTTCTGAGAGGAGAACCAATTTTCGCGCACTTGTGGCGCATCATTCACTTGCGTGACCTTTTCAGAGAGGAGAAAAAGGGAATTAGATTGGAGGGCATTTCATGAATTTTAGCACACTACTCGAGCTACCTGGATGATGATTGTCTGTTTCTCAACTCGATTTTCTTTGATTAATCCATCCAGGTCCTCAAGGTATGCCGTCACGTTGAAGGCAATTTGGCCCACGTAATCCTTCTCAAGGTCTAACAATAACAGGCTGTCCTTGTTAAGTGGCAAATAGAGAGCCTCTTGAGGATTATCCATCAAGTTCCAACTGGGCAAACGAAACACAAACAGGATGAGTACAAGCTCGAAGGCTTGAACTAATTACTAAAGTTTCATTGATTACTCACTGAAGACCATTATCCAATGAAAATAGGACTTTATTTCGGTATTCCTCTCGCCTCGTGATGGTTTGGGCGAACTCCAATTTCACGCCTGAAGGTCGCTGAATCCTATCCAGATCATTTCTGAATGTTTTCAAAAACCGACTCGCGAAGGAGTTGTTCCCAGGCACTTTTAAACGCCAAAGGCCTTCAGATCGAAGCTCATCGAAGGCTGTAAATGTATAAAAACTTCATGCATGCATGAATCTCTTTATGCACAGATGATTGAATAAACCTAGAACCTTTCCTTTGACATCAGCCTGGTTGGAAATCACTATGTTGCTGTTAGGCCCATCCAGCGTGTGAGGCTCTACTATTTACTGTATGTACGTACAGTACGAATTGTAAAGAGCTCTGAGGCAACGGAAGGACTAAGCAATAGCCTATGTTGTGGATAAAAGAGCTCTTCTTACTATCTCAACATAGCCTGGGATCTGGCAAGATCCCAACTCCAATCGGAAATGGGTCCTTTTCTTGGACTTGATCATGCCAACTGAGATCTCTCTATCTCTCAAGGATTGATCTGTCTCACGCCATGATGAAACTGAGTACCTTCAAGCCGACCGTACAAACTTAAGTTGACACACAGGGGACACATTAGGATTAAGAGCATGATTTTTGAGTATAAAAAGAAATGCCAAAAGAGCGCAATGAGAAGCTACACAGAAGAGGACGGCTGATTAATTCCATGATGCATATGAGTTATCTCCTTTCAGAGGAGCTTTAGCTCAAAAAGGGCCCTTTTGTCCGTTCACGGCGAGTGACTCTGACTAGACACACTTTGCGCAACGCGTCGTGGACATGGAAAGACGGCTTATTGTACGTATAAGCACAGAAAGGAAGGACCAAACTCAGGGACGGGAATTCTCCTATTACCACTTATTTTTTCGACCTTCTTAGTATTCCTCGTGTTTAAGTAATCTTCCATTCTCGTGGACGGAAATAGGACCTCGAGCGTATCAAGTTAGCGCCATTTCCTCGTCTGTTCTAATGGCTGTTCTCCCAATACTCATGGAAACGTAACGAGTCCCTTGGAGAAAGGAAATCTCGAGCAAAACAACCAGCTCATGTACACAGCATAACAACTTCTAGTACCTGCAACGAGCAAGCCAGTCCAAACTTACATGCCCTTGTTCCGAATGTGTGCCAAGTTCACAATATATTTTGATCTAATCCATCATCCAACAAAAACTAGCTCCAGACACCCTTTTATTACGGAGGCATCGCTCGTGCCTCTGTCAGATCATAGATACATTTCAATTGAATACGAAGAAGAAGAAAAAAAACGAAATCTGAAACAACGAATTCATGAGACTCATTCAGGCTCATTCATCAGGGACCAGAACAATGTTGGCTTTTCATCTTCAGTTCATCACCATTGGTCGCGCATGAGATCGCCTCGATCTGCCAACCAACTGCATACGAGGACATAGAAGGTTACACTATCTATGGAGCAGGCCATATTTCTTGGAGTTCACATGAGAGATTCTTCCTGCTCTTAAGAGACACGCTCGCTCACCCACTCAGTGAGTCTCCGGGATGACCCAGTGAGTGAACCGAACGCGCAAGGCCGAAAGACAGTTGAGAGAGGCGTCCTTCTGGCTCTCGTCCTGGTTTCCGCTCGATCCTTCAGTTCCCCTCGATGGGAAAGGCCAACCAACTCGGGCGTTGCGACGACTGAGCTTCGAGCTTCCGAGTACGTTTCCAGTCTCAGTTTGGTTGGACGCGTGCTCACGAAGAGACCATCGATCAGGTGTTGTAACAAAGGGAAGCAGAGCCAGAAACACACAAGGTTGGAAGGATATTGGTCTAGGAACCATTCTTCTTTGGCTCAAGCAGATCCCATTACGTTGGTCGGACAAATTTGAAAGCTGTCTCGTAACGGAATGTCCTCGTATGTATCCGTCGTGGGTACGCCCACCGCGGAAACCTGTTGTATTTTTGGACTCACACCCCAGGAAATGCGATACTTGCAGGTAAGAATCGATAAACCCGCCATGGAAATGTCGACGGAGTTCATTCATGTTCGAGAACAATGAATGGCATTCAAGCAAGTTGCTTTGTCTGAAGTTTTGGTCCATTTTCCCTTGAGTTCATTTGTAATCCCATCTGAGCTCGACTGGTATTTAAAAGCTTTGGTACAAAATCAGACCTTTTACAAGAACAGGTCTACTGAATGACCTTCCTGCCATTGTTGACACGTACCATCGAATTCGAGCCTACATGGATCTGTCGATATGTTATGTTTCTTTAAGATTCGATTTATGGAGCTTGGTCCATCAGAATTACGTTAACATGCACTATTTCCCATTGCATGACAATCAAAGGGTATGGTGGCGCTAACTCTAGCTCTTAGATTGAGATTATGGTGACACTTGTCATTGGTCGCAGACAAGGTCAGGAGGAGTGATCAAATGGAACGGAAAGTTGCTCATTGCAACCCTTATCGAATGGCTTAACTTTCAATTTGAGTATCAAATGACATTCGAAACGCCGGAGCCAAACTTTCGTCAGGTTTCCCCGACCCATAGGTGGAGTAGCAAACTTTTCTCGCCGTGCGGGATCAAAGTTTTACATCCGACCAAGACTTTTCTTCCTTTTTTTGTTCTGAATATCATGCATACTTTTTTTGGTAGGGAGTAAAGAAAATCTATGGAACACGAAAATAAACTTCCTTTAAAACTTCCTTTTCACAAAAAGCCGAGGGCGATTTGATTACTAGTAGAAACAAAAAAAATACCAAAAAAAGGAACGCGTCACTTTCGACGACCTCCCTCTGCTACGTTTCCTGTAGAGAAAGCTGGAACATAAAATCCTTCGAGCATCTATTATTCAAGAGTATTTCGGGGTATGTATTTCTGTTGGCTCTCTAGTCCATGAACCGCTTTCAGTCTAATCGCCTTCCCCCCACCACCCCAAACAATCGAGAATAATGAGATCAGGTGCCACTCCCAGAATGGTCACAGCCCGTTTGGATGTCAAGACTCCCAAACTCCCAATATGTGGTTCCATTCAAAAATGCTTCACTACTTTGGACACGGTCCAAGAGGCTGTGCGAGGATGAAAGGAGGATATAAAACTATGTCAACACTGGCCTAAGCAAAAGCACACTTCCTGCAAACTTCAGGAGGCATATGCCATTTGGGGGGGGATGTCGTGTTCCATTTTCTTTCAGGTGGGGCTTGTGTCTTCATCATTCATAAGATAAAGGCGACAACATCCGTTTTTGCATTGTTAGGCCTCCCAGTCACAATGCAAAGACTCATTTCTTCCCTGTCCTCAGAGACCCAGTTCAGGAACACACTGCCAGAAATTAGCTTCAACTCCGACTTTCGTTGATTTACTTCTTCACTGCACTTGGTTGCTGGGACTAACAATTTTGACCATCATGGGAATTTATATTGAAGGAAGATGAAACACTGAGACCTAAATTTGGCAAATATTTTGTTTTTGACCCCAGTGCCAACATGTTACTTCAATGAAGGGATCCTAGGACAAAGGCTCTCCAGGCAGAACAATCAAGGCTGGTCGCATCCTTTAAGGTACCGAATTCCAGGAGAATGGAATATGAAGGAGAAGTAAAAGAAGGACGAACTTGATCAGAGGACAACAACTCATATGTTTACCATCTCCACGATTCCATGGCCCAAAAATGCTAACTGTATCTGGACCAAGTATCCCTTGGGCTTTTCATGATCAAGGTATTTTATTATAAATAAACCTTGGTCCAAACAGTAAACCATAGTGGTCATTGGCCTCGCTCAAGTTACCACCTTATTAGCCGAAACCTTCCAATAACTTCCAGCGGAAAACTCTGATGAGTGGTCGAAAAGGTCTCAGGCAGACTGAACCTTCCAGTGATGGATTTTCCATCATTTTTGATCGAGTCCCTTGGGTACACTTCCAACTTTTTCACCAGCTAACGTTAGAGCTCACCGATGGTTACTTTTTCATCACAAATTTTAGGATTAGGATCCTGGCCTAAAGAACAAAAATCTAATATCGCCCTTTTGTTGGATACAGGACACAAGAAAGAAAAACGCAAACTATCTTGGATTATAATGGAAGTTTAATCATGGCCCATAAAAAATATATGTATATTTTCCAGTGCTCCCGTCTAATTCTGGACTTGACGAGCTGTCCAGAGGCACTTTAAAAAAGCTCCGAGTGAGTCAAGCTCCTTCTCGAGAGAAATGAAAGGAGCCTTTATGAAGTCCAATTCACTTTTCAAAGATTGACAACGTGTAGAAGGTCGGTTGACGTAAGACATGTGAAATTTCCATTCCCCCCTTAATTCCCGTGCATTCAAACTCTGTTCCACCTGGCATACATTTTCCGGTCCGTAAAGCCAACTTTTCGAATAGACGCATGCAAGTTTGAAACAGGCTGCAGAACGTTATGTTCCACACACTTTACCCGGCCCACGGAAGCAATTAGTTTCACACCCACTACAATCTGTCTCCCACTATCCATCACGTTCCAAAAATAATAACTTGAACATTGGATCGCTGATTTGGCTTGAAAGACGATTAAGCTAGATGATGTCATCTCAATCTTGACTTGTTAGCGTTTCTTTCTACTTGCATATCCAATTGAAACACGCTTCCTCATCATTGATGAAGATTGGAGAGGGTCTATGGTGACCTTGGCGGGTCTATTTAATTATTTAAGGAGTTTATCCTTGATCTGATGAATCGCTAACACGAGGGAAAAGGAGAACTGCTTTCCAATGTTATCCGCGAGAGTTGGAACAGCAAGAGCCTTTTGGTTTGGATGGAAATGCATCAATCTGCAAGTCCTTCCACCACGGTTTTACCAACGCACAAAACTTGTTAGCGCACTCCACGGTCTTTTTTCAAGAACTTTTTGTCGTACTTTTAGATTGCTAGGCGTTCTGGTGGAACCGAGAGACTAATTTGTTGACTGTCCCCTCCAGCAAATTGTTTGAGCCGAGAACAAATGAAATCTCGAGCATCTCTCCTGTCAACATATCTTCCCTGAAATCGAGTTCTGATAGACTGAAAGCGAACCTTACGACCATTAATCATGTCCTCCATTCCAATTTGCTTTTGTTATTTCTTCCAGAGCAAATTTCCCGAGCATATGAAGAAAGGCCGGGAAGAAGGCTGGAATCCCAAACACGGGATCCGGATCGAGTGCACGTGCATTGTGATACTCAACGCCTTGGGCTACATTGGCTTCAAGGTGGTCTCGACGGCCGGGGATCGTTACGAATTCATGTGGACCTTGGAACGCAATCTCGACATGGACACCCAATACCAGGCAATAGAGAGATCCTACAATCAGTGACGATTGCCTCCTCCAATTCTGACTCTAACCCCGACCCATTTGTGAGAGAGCAAAAGAGAGAAAGAGAGTGAGGGAGAAGGAGATCACAGTCCTTTCCTTCCACAAGGCAACCTTCCCAATTTTTAGACAGACATGCACGGCCTTAGCTAGGCCTGCCTAACTGGGCGTACCTAGAATTATTAGAATGTCGGTCCTATGTTGTTGTAGTTGTCTGTAGCACCTCCTGCTAATGGGACCACATGTTCATAAAGCCTTGTTTTGTCCTCAATGCTCAATGACGACATGAATGGCCACTAATGACTACCACCCGCACACAGGGACCAACATACGGCAAAGCATCTATCTATCTATCTATTTTAACATACATGACTTATGGATTAACCAGCTCAAAGCCAAATCTCCTCCGCTTGCAGTGTCAGCTCAAGTACTTTTCCAAGACAAACACGAAATAATGTATCGCTGAACACACAACCTAAAAAGTTCCTTCACTTATTATTGGATGGACTGGGGCCCCAAAGTTAGTAACACAGGGGGTTATCATGATGTCCAAAGTACGGCATCACACTTGGGCAGTTTAACATTTTTTTAGCTTTTGGCTCCCATGGCAACCAATTCATTTTTCTCTCCAGCCGTCAACAAATTTTAGAATATAAATCATCCACAGCTCCGCATCCCACATACGCGTCTTACCATTTGGTTGAAGAAATGTACCATTGCTACCTTAAATGCATTCCAATAAATCGCATTGAAACTGAACAAATCTCATCTTGCCGAAATGCAAGGACGTGTTGGGCAAATTCTGCAAAAAGGATTTGCTTTTTTTCAAGAGATTCTGGTTTGTTTTTATGATTTACAATGTCCCAGCTCAGAGACGCCTACTTCTATGAATATTTTTTCCCTCGCCCTAACAAAAAGAGACCCCGAAACTCTATGATTACTTCACAGTATACACTCACGTATTAAAAAGTAGCTGGCATTTCAGGACAAGCAGACTCGAGAAAAGCCAAAATGAGCGTTTATGCCGCAACATGTTTCACGACGAGCATACACAAACAAAAAGGCTCTCGTTGCTAAGATGGATGTAGACTTGATCCAATTCTAAACATTGCCTGCGAGCCTTCGAAATTTTATTGCAGCTTAATAAGACCACGTTTTGACAAATGCGACGATACACCACAAGTTTGCTCCAAGTCAAAAGCCCATTGTAACAAATATTATACTCCCTTTCCAGCCTAACTGTGACATGTACGACTACCGCAAATATCACGAACGCACCTATCACCACCTCTCTGACGACGGCTGTGCAACAGGAGGAGGTCTGGCTCCGCCCAAAGTCGAACATCGACGACATAGGTAAGCGCGTGGCATCAAGCACGATTTCATACAATACCTAACTTCATGTTGAACACCTTTGAAAACGGATGTGCTAATGTAATGAAGTATGAGCGCGTAGTTGCTTAGCTAGTTAGCCCTTGTTGGTCTGCCGTGGCATTCCCTGGTTGTTTACGGCCTTAACGGGATCCGTCTCCCTTTTAGTTTCAGCTGTCTTAGCGCAGAATGAGATGCGCGCAAAGCAAGCGTTTCCTATCTGATTTTTACGTGAGTGTGTAACCCTCCATCCAGACCAAATCCTAACCCCGAGCATTGGGAGATGATGAAAATATCCAGTAGTCAGCTTGCTCCGTATCTCAGGGTGAGCATAAAACCCCACACTAGATTGTCCCACCTTCCAGGCCTTTGTGGGCCGAGGGATCAAGAGGCCAAATCTAGCTGGAGAGAGACAGAGAGAGAGAGAACAAAAAAGAAACTTTTGCTCCGATACCTCGAACTACAGTTCTACTATTTGATGTTTCCTTGTACTGGCAATAGACGAGTTCGACTGGAGTTGGCTCGTTTCCGTGAGGGTAAGGGGTTTGTTCTGAACACTTCCAACCGAAGACGTTTCCAATCACGGAAACGCTACGGAACGGCTTTGAATGTTCAAAGCTGACATAACTAGATTATGCTCTACTCTTGATCGGGATTGTATTTAATCATTCAAAATCTGCATGCAGTAAGTTGAATCCAACAAAAGTATGAAAGATCCACCCTATGCTATTATGAATTATAAATAGTGTTTGCTGACTGAGTAACCAGCAAGTGGGCCAATGGTGGTTTGCTGTTAAAAAAGAAAAGACCCTTGCGGTGGGACAATAAATGTCGAAGTGTTGACCTGTTAAACAAAAACATATTTTCCCACGTAAATACTGCAACCAATGGCACTCACGTCAAGTTTGCTAACATGATTATTGGCAAGCCTGATTCAGATTTCGAGAGCTCAAACCTGTTAAGATAGTCCGTGGTTCCATGTTCAGTGCTGAAGGCGTTCTTGCCCCTCCTGCAATAGTAGCTAATTCATGACACTTTTCTCGTCTCACTATTCCGAAACTCTAGATGTTGACCTCGCACACGCCTTCATTCCTTTGTAGATTTTCCTCGATGCAATATAACAAGTTGGTTGCTTTGTTGTTTCCTTCTAGCCGTCCTTAATGAGCTTTGTACAAAAGTACCGTTCAAGCACTTAGTTACCGTATGCATTGGACCATGGGTCCAGGGCCTTGTTTGCAGATTGTTTGAGCCAATCGCCAGCGAATGTTTTGCTGACAAGCCAGTCCTAAGCCTTCTTTTTTCCTCGGCCCCTTCCTCGTTTTTTTTGTCCTCTGCCCTGTCATTGTTATAAAAAGGCTGTCGTCCTTTTCTAACGTACCCTGTTTGTCACGGTGTTAAGAGCCAACTTTAAAAACCCTTTGGTGTTATTCCCAGACTACCCAGTTACGGTTCCCAATCTTAAAGCTGCGAATTACAAAGTAGATCTGGCCCAAACTTACTTGTTAATCATTAAAAGAGCTTTTGGCCTCAAGCACCCGAAGAACAACAGTTTTCTAGGAAAAGTTTTTTTCCCTACTCTTTTCAGTCTGACTGAGAAAATTGCTCAT
>NC_081447.1:14304181-14364581 GCF_007210705.1 Tigriopus californicus
CGTATCATTGTTATAAAAAGGCTGTCGTCCTTTTCTAACGTACCCTGTTTGTCACGGTGTTAAGAGCCAACTTTAAAAACCCTTTGGTGTTATTCCCAGACTACCCAGTTACGGTTCCCAGTCTTAAAGCTGCGAATTACAAAGTAGATCTGACCCAAACTTACTTGTTAATCATTAAAAGAGCTTTTGGCCTCAAGCACCCGAAGAACAACAACAGTTTTCTAGGAAAAGTTTTTTTCCCTACTCTTTTCAGTCTGACTGAGAAAATTGCTCATGCCTTACATCTCTGATATTCCCTCCTCAAGATGCTGATGGTCATTGGGTCCTCCAGAACCATGAAGACATCACTCAATCGGACTGGTTCCCGGCTATCCTCTTTCATTGCGTAATACACCTTCTCGACGGAAGAGTCATGGTCGTCGTTGTCCTTGTCACTCCTTCCTTCCCCGTTCACACCATGTTTAGGCGAGTTGTGCGTGGATTTTGAATTACCCGCCAAAATTGGGCCAGTGGGCAGAAGCGGCAGTTCAAGTTGTGCCAGAGTGACCAGCCAATCTGAAAGTGCGTGAAAGATGTGAATAAAAACTTGAAGCACAGCGAAGAAACAACATCTGATGATCCTTTCCAACGAATGACTACAATGTTTACAATGTGTTTGACAGAAAGCTTGCTTGGGTTGGACGGAAGCGACTGCCCCATTCTAGTTTCTCTCTTTCTCGTACACACAGAAAAATGCACTAGTACACGTATTTCTCGTTTCACCAACACAAGATCTGAGATTTTCTACAAATATCATGCCATAAATCGATGACAATATTTCCTCTGTCCAAGGTCAATATCAAAGCCAAAATACAATGCAAGTCCACTCTCCCTCATCTTCATTTACTCTGTCCAGGTAAAACACATTCCGTTTCCTTTTTCAATAAATAACATACGCTACATCTCATCTTCTATTGAGTGAAAGGGAGGACACTGAGCAAAAAAAAAAATGAAAGCCACGTCACAGTTGACATGGTTCTTCGAACCAAGTGGAGAGTTGTCATTGCATGCTCCTTTCGACAATGTTTACCTCTCTGATTTGGGGAGCCTTCCAATTTCATCTTGAACTTTCTGAGAGTTGATTCTGATGTGTTCAGACTTCCTGATGAGGATAAATTCTTTTCCGCCTTGTATTGGAGCCACGACTCTCGGCTCAAAATGGAGCCCTTCTCCAACTTTTGCCAAGTTGAGGAGGAGGAGAAGGAATCCCGAAATTCCCAACCCATGTCAGACGATATAACAACCATTTCAGTCTGAAACAGAACGTTCAGATTGAGACTCAAACGTCAGAAACACGTGCGCCAGTAGGTAAAGAACTTTCTCAATTAATTGAATCTCTCCAAAATTGCTTGAGGAATCAGTATCTTTAAAGCAATTTTATCAAAATCCCGCGCAAACATTCCGGGAAAGTGTGTATGTTTCAGTGTTCAACCATTGACAAGATGATCTCACCCATTCGTTAGATGCATCCCCATATTCCTCCACCAAAAGTTTTAAAGAAAGGGGATCAGAGTCATTGCGAGTTCCTGTTGCTTTTGATGTGATCCAAATGCGAGAGATTGCCTCTTCATCTGAAACCCAAAATGGACACAGGGAAACTTGCTGAATAGATGAAGGAAAAGATCAATGAGATTCATGCAAAATTGAACCCACCTGAGCACACGGCACTGCATTTGAAAGTCTTCGTGCCGTTTTGGCATAAATTCTGCCCTTCAGGACACGATTTGGAACATTCATTCAGTTGATGAAAGGCGAGGCACTTCTCGAGTAACGGACAATATCTGAAATTATTTTATTATTCCAATGAGAAGCAGTGCTGCAAGTTTTTCTGGAGGAAATAAGAGAGTACATCTTACATCGACCTTTGTTACATAAATATATATGCACCATTTGGACCCCCTAAGCTTCTTTGGATGATGTGATTGCCATCATCCCATCAGGGAGTAAGGCTATTACTTACATATCTCTCCCGGAACACTCTTGTTTAGCTGGACCACGAATCTCATCCTCATTATCACCACTGCTACTGTTTCCCATTCTCCCATATGAAGGCAGCCCCCAACACGTTCCTTCGCAGCAAAGCGTATCCGATGGGCACTTCCAAGGTTCATCAGTGGAATCAAGCCCCGAACAATTGCGCTGCTGGTTGTCCGGGAGGAGAAAAGCATTCCGTGGCAAAGCAATGGCCGTACAACTTTGCTGCAAAGCCATCGCACCCGGGAGGGACACTAACGATGTCGAGTTTGAAGAGCCCGTCTTCACACAATGACGATGGCGCCATGCTATGAATATCGAAACCCAATTTTGGCGCACTGTTGATGCAATGTCTATTTTCGAGGGTTTTTTTCTGTTCAATCCATACCTGAATCTTTGCAACAAAGATATCCAGCCTCACAATGGTGATTGACCATGCATGATGTAAATTTAGGTGTTTCAATTGACTTTGGAGTGGGACAACCAACATCCTCAAAGGAACACGATCTCGAGCATTGACCATTGCAGAGGACAGTACCCCATGGACAAAATGCTTGGTCGCAAGGTTCGCTCATTGATAAGCAATCGTCAGTGATTCCGCAAAAGTACTGGAAAAATAAAGGTTTTGTGATTACAGCTTTTACTTGCGAGGTTTTTATTCTCTAGGTCCATAGAACCAGAAGCCCCATAACCTTTCCTTCTCCGCAATAAGGTACGTAAGTCCGGTTTGAGTCGAAATTGTGGAACGTTTCGCACGATTTAGATAGTGGATTGTACACCTGAAATGGTTGGCTTGTTTAGTGAGATTCGTGACATATTTGAGGTGAATCTGTACCTGATTGGAAGTGCAGTTAGGGTGACGGGATTCAAATACAGAACAATCTCCGAGAACACATGCATCAATCGCCAGACAGTAAATGTACCCACGTGGGCAGGGCTTATATGACGAATGTCGACCAGCCCAATCCTGTTCGAGGCCGAAATTCTTATCATCACGGCAATCCGTAGCACATTGTTGACTTTCCAAGCAATAGATCATTCCTGGTGGGCATTGAAATATGGAATTGATGCCAGATAACGATGATTCCCCGATGCAATTTACAAGACATTGGTTTGACTCTAGGCAAAAGGTTGTACCCGGTGGACAAGTGGTTTCGCGGATTGGCTTCTCGTTTTGTTTTTCCTCCTCTTTTTCCTCCTCCCCATCATCTTGGCATGAGCTCGTACAAAGCCCTTGGGAGAGGCAGTACGCCGTTCCAGGTGGACACACGTAATCCACGTCCAGTTGAATAGGGTGTCGTTGACTATCACAATCTGCAGAACATGTTCCAATATCTAGACACAACGAGGTGCCCTTGGGACATTGCCATTCATCTTGAACGGGTGAGGGAGATGAGGGAGACTGGTCACTACAATCAACTTGACAAGACATTTGCTCCATACAGAAATGAGTTCCAATGGGGCAAGATACGATTTGACGACTATCAGGGGGGCTAGTTGGCTGCTCAGAGCACTCACTACGGCATTCTGAAGTGCCCATGCACAATGTCATGCCCAGAGGGCATTGCGGCCGTAATGGATTTTTTGGCGACTTGCATTCGGTGAGACACTCGCCAGCCTCTAAGCAATATATCGTGTTCGGTGGGCACTTGATGAATCCTTCGCTAGCTCCCGGATTGTCCTTCCCGGCTGCATCAGATTCATTCTCATTGCAAATATCAGTGCCTTCCGGGCATCGAGGCCCCGTGATTTCATCTGGGCAGTCCATACCACACAACCCAGTCGTCATGCAATAGGAAGTTCCATCGGGGCACTTCTGAAGCTCATCCTTGCATTCGTCGATGCAGCCACCTTGACTGAGACAAAACACTGTTCCAGTTGGGCAAGATTCTAATATATCATTAGGGTTGGATGGTGCTGAGCAATCTTCGATGCTTTTTCGGCAAGACCCACTTTCCAAACAAAATACTTGCCCCATGGGACACTGCTCCTCGACTTCCCTAAAATCGGAGCAATCTGCTCCACAAGTTTTGGTTGCGTTGCAGAATGTTTGATTGCTTGGACAAATTACAAATTCAGCGGTGCAATTGGACTCGCATCTCCTGGTGTTTCGGCAAAAAGCAGTGGAACCAAGACAAATGTATTCAAGCGAGGTGTTCAGGGGTGCAATTTCTGGAACGGAGCAGTTCCAAGAACACATTCCTTGGAAAGAGCACAATGTCATGCCAATGGGACACTGATGTGTTTCATTGGTGCTGTTGGTTTCATTCTGTGGAGAGTTACATTCGAGGACGCACATTCCTTGATCCAAGCAAAAGACCATATCTTGTGGACATTCTCTGATGTTGTTATTGTCGTCTGTGTTCGTTGAAGGCCGATTTTTTTCATTGCAATTTGACAAACACCTCCCACGTTCCAAACAAAATACCGTGTCTGAGGGGCAACGAATGAAATTTTGGTCCAGTTCTGTTGCTCCATGATTCGTACAATGAGTGGCACACTTATTCAGTTTTGGGCAGTAAATCGTTCCAGACGGGCATTTCTTTGGCCTAGCCTCATTGCAAGTCGTAGTGCAAAGTCCACTATCGAGACAAAAGGTCAAACCACGTGGGCATTCCACTTCATCATGGTTTGTGTTACCACCTGATTCGACATCATTGCAATCCATCAAGCATTGCCCGCGGTCAAGGCAAAATGTCATGCCCAAGGGACATTGGAAATTGTCGTCCAGGGGTAGCTGAACAGGTAAAATTTCGTCATTTGTACAATCGTAAGAGCAAAGTCCACGATCCATGCAAAACATCATATCGGATGGACATTGAACAATGGTTTCCTCCCCTTCTTGATCAATTTCTACCACCTCATCGTTGCAGTCCAATAAGCATAGGCCACGATCCAAGCAGAAATACATCCCTGATGGACATTCAATGACTTCCGAACGATCTTGTGGGTCTTCTTGCCCATGACCCTCATGGCACAATTGAGAACAGCCTCCAATGTCGAGGCAAAAAGTCAAACCTGGTGGACATTGTTCTTGGCTCTCTTGCGCTAACTCTTCACAATTCATGGAACACCTGTTGTTGGATAAACAATAAGTGGATCCCTCAGGGCATTGGATTATTTTGTGTTCGTTATCGGTTGGGCAATCGCTTTGGCAAGATTTGGTTTCCAAGCAGAAAATGGTTCCATCTGGACATTGGTCCTCTTGTGTGGGGCATTCTGGTAAACATAGCCCTTGAGGTGAACAAAATGCTGTTCCAGGTGGACAGGCATCCATTTCTTTCGTATCAATTGACACCTCTCCATTTTGGCTCTCAGTTGTGCCTTGTTCGTCATCCTGTCTTTTGATTCGGCTAGGGAACTCTGGATATTCGTAGTACTCTTCGGTTGAGATCCGATTGGGCAGCTCAAATGCTTCCTCAACCCCTTCCTCACATTCAGATTGACATTCGATGACTTCGTAGCATTGAGCAGGTCCATCAGGATTTCTTGGACAAACGAGTTTCTTGTCGCAGAGCACAGAGCAGGGCTCTTGAACATCCTGGCAATCTTTCTTCCAACACCATTGTCCAATTGGATCGCAAATTTCAAAATCCTGGGGACAATCACCAACCCCTAAATTGGTTCGACAACCAAGGACGGACAAGCACTGGTGTCTTTTGGTGCAATATTCCTATATCGTTTAGGCAAGAGCAAACCGTTTTAATGTTCAATGTATTTAGTAATTGAATTCGGGTGCATGCAGGTGAAAGGCACTCATATCGTGAGTCATTCTCGACCAAGAACAAACAGAGAGGGGAGAGGATGTGACCTCATTCCAGTCATGAAACTGATCATTCGCTTGATTTGCAAATATCGTAGAAGTCGGAAGTGGGTCAGGCAAACCAAGCCGATGAAAATTTTTTTTTCAACAAAATTTCGTCGGCCCAATTCTTTTCAATGCTTTATTTCAATTCACGGTGCGTGCCTTGAAACTTCTCGAGATTTGTTTCATTTGAACGAACCATCTGGCAAAACAATATTCTCCCCTTTTTAACCACCCAAGTCTTTGAGCTTGGTTCAAATTGCTATTTGGATTTGGGTTCTTGGTCGAAAAGCACTCTAAATTGACAAACAACTTGCTTACATAGTTCTTGGGACATTCTTGTCGAGAGAATGTTTCTAAAACCTTGGATGACTCCTCATCGTTGGCCGTGGCAAGTACGGCGAACACTAAAATTAACAACCAGATCAACGAAATGAGCTCAATATTGAGTAGGCACAAAAACCTCAACTTACAAAATATCCAGACCAACATGGCGTTCTCAATTCATAAACATATTTTAACACAAGCACTGTCCTTGAATATGAAAGAAAGCTCACTGACTGGCTGAAGCTCTCAAAAGTCTTATTTGAGCGCAATACTGTGTATAATACCTTGTCACTCGTCCAGATATTGGGCTTTTTCGAAACTGAAATATTAGCTAAGAGCACTGTGCAAAGGACGACTGTGGTCTCACCAAAGTGGACCACGCAATTTCGTGCAGGACCATCAATGCCAGCTCCACGAAACTCTACCAAGATCAAAGATCCCAAAAAATTCCAGAACGACAAACAAACCCCACATTACGGTTTTGAACCCATTGAGGTGTCCCTGTCCATCAGCACACTGTCAAGGCCATTTTCAAAACATTTTCCTGTGGTGTTTGTTCACATGTGTAGCTGGTTTGGATAATTATATTCGTGAACCCGAGGTGAAAGCAATCGGACAGCAAAGCAACAGGAAGGACGGGACCGAAAAAGGCACTCTTATGGTGTGCGTATGAATTTATAATGATTTTTGGAAGAGTGTGGAACACAGAAGTGATACCTGGATTGGATTGGGTCCCATCGCCCCTCTTTTATTGGCACAAAAGAAAGGGAACTTATCAATGGTTTGGTCTAATGCAAACGAGGGTTAATAGACAGGGAGATTGAAATCGATAAGTAAATTGGACGGTTTGGAGTAACGATGGTGAGTGGGATGCAATTCAACGTTTTCTTTATGAATGGCGATAAAATCATTTATTAAGACACGCATTTGAGTAAAGCAAAAATAAATCTCCCCAAAGAGACTAAAAGTTGATTTTACAAGGTTTGACCTGAACGCAACACTCTGGTACATCCATCACGCAACCTACAGCATTTCCTTTTGTTTTTCGCTTGGTTTTTCGTGTGTTCTGTGCGCAAAAATCTTAGAATACGTGATTACGGAACAATTCTCACGTCATATCCGCTACCTCAAGGCTAATCGCTACTTGGTTCTTTCGTAACAGAAAGGTCTCAAAATTCTGTATGTTGATAAACAGCCTTGATGAGTCGAAATTTACATCGACATGATGTTCAAGTTGAACCAAGTCTCGCAGGGGCAATTTAAACCGAGATCGCCCCCTTGGACTTGGAATCATAGCAAACGCGCAATGATATTGAAAGGTGCATGCTTCAGGACGAAAAAGGTTTGACACTTCGGGATGGGTGTCTGGAGAGGGCTTGTCAGCCCTCTAGGTGTCAGTACTGGAGATCCTCTTCGATTTGAGAGTTGAATGGCTCGCCGTCTGACTTTTGGTGCTGTGTCGTCCAGAAAGTTTTTGGCAATTCCCTGGCCCTTTGTCTTTGTCGCTTCTCCTTCATCTTGAACTCCTCGAGACCCAAAGAGACGGGGGCATATTCAATGATGAGTCGCCAACCAAGCAACCAAGCAAGCCACCAACCCGCCAGCTACCAAGCGACGAACAACTAACCAACCAACCGAGGAACCTTCCAAACTTTACTCAAGCTCAAAAAAGCACTATTCTCTCCTCCTCTCCCCCTCGTCGTCCTTCTCCTCCTTCCTTTAGTTCGTCTTCGTCTCTTTCGTTTCTCCTCTTCTATCCTGGTCTACTTTTGGCCATTCTTGTTGCTCCGGCAACCAACGGTGAGGATGGAACTGGAGAACATCAGGACTCCGAAAACCTCTGCTGTACTCCAAGTGGTGCCATTGCTCAAAAATCAGCTACTATTAGAGGCCATGGAGAGGCTAGGTAGAATGGAGGATGTTCTAGTATACTCGAGAGCTAGCTCTATACCCTAGGTGAGAGGACGTATAGCTCGTAAGTGAGTGAGCCCCACCAAAAAGCAGAAAAACCAGGAGAGGGAACTCAATCCGACAACTCACGGATCCTCACGTTTTAAGGTTCCCTCTCCCGTTACTCAAAGCAACAACTGAAATGAGGTGGAAACGCACTCCACTTTGCCAATCCACTGATTTCACTTTCTTGGGGGGCCGCTCAGAGCCAAGGAACAATGACGATGTGGGATGGGGACTGGATCTAGATTGATCCTTGATTTAACACTCATGTACACGTCCGTAGAGGACGACCTCAGGCGGCTCAACGACGACTAAATGCGGTCTATTCGGCCTCTTGTAGGGTGAGCATGTTCCAAATTCTATTCAAAGGCTCTTCTTTACTCCACTCTGGTTGAATTGAACAAAACAAGGCCCTCAGGGCTTTGAGAGGGAGGAGACTTTTCTCAAATAAATCTCTTGTGGTAAACGAATCACCCAACTCAATTTTCACGAGCTCTCTGAACGGGCTTTTCGGGGATACCTAATTAGCCCATGTCTACTGCAAATTTGTTTCAGTGGAATATTTTACGTAGAATCACCCCTAGCTCAATGAAAATCTTGTCACAACAAGAGACTAAATGTCCATGAAGATGTTCTGAGCCAATGTTTTCGTATGAAGGACAGAACTATTTTCGCCACCAAATTCCATTGGATTCTTGATCATCCTCAAAACATTGTATATTCTATTGCGGCGCCTGGAAGATAGAACTTTTTCCAATTGTGATGCCCTTTACTTTCAAACCGAAAAAAACTTGACCAACTTTATTGAAAACGAGGACTCTCTTGCCCATTTAAAATGGTTTATCCTCATCAGTAGAACCCGTTGATTTCCTATGACATTTCAAAGAAGTCACTTCTCCATTCGAAAGTGATTGGTATAAAGAGCCCACCTGGCTTACTTGTAATGAGATCAAATCATGCCATACACTGCTAATCAATTCCGACAGGTAAGAAAAAATATGATCAGATGCATTGCCCTATTTTGCAACGGATTGTCCGACTCCTGTCCCAGTCCCATGATGCCACATCCCCCTACATACCATCCAAGAATACGGCCTAGTCCAAAAAGACTCATTTTCTGCTTGTCGAGACGTTCTGAGCAATGGGAAAAGCACACTGTTGCTCCATCCATCTTCAAGATCTCTAGCGCGTGAGTGCCTTGCGCAAGTCGGCAAGAACGGATCTCAAACCGAGTCAGCCAGTCATTGCTTCTTCAGTGAGTCAATGGAGAAACGAGCTGCGGTGCAACCAACGGCAATGGGAAAGGAATACAACAAGAAGAAGAGGAGAAGGAGGAGGATGTGATGTTGGAAAGCGGCCTCGAGGTCGGTGGGTCTCGCTTGCCCTTGGTTTGGCTAACTAAATAAAGCATGCTATTCCAGTGGCAGCAGATGCTGCATGCTATGGCATGTACTTCTTATTCTTGCTTGTATGTGTGTGAGTGAGTGTGTGTGTGTGTGTGTGTTGGGTATTGTCGTCCTGTGCGACATCGTTGCGGCCGAGGGTGTCGCATGCAGACCCCTCTCCATTCCAACGTTTCTCTGGTTGCCCTTGGTTACGTGTCCCACGCGCTGTTTTCCGCTCAACAACCGCAGAATGATTCGAAATCAAAGATATGCCGGCAAGAAATACCCAGCCCTAATCAATAATGCAGCGATAGTTTTCCATTCCAGATTTAATGAACGCCCAGATGGTTTGACCACCAATGTCTCTCCCCCCTCAACCTGGAATACGCGGAAGGTGATATTTGAACCCGGCATTGTTTCTCCCCTGCTCATACATGAATTATCTTTGCAGATGAGGCCGAGACCCAGGAGCCAAGTTCCGCGAGAAGTTGGGAACATTTTCAAAGACGAAAAAGTTCACCTTGATAGGGTCGTTGTGGGTGCCTTGTCCGCTTCTCTTATCTGAAAGCCACCCAAAGTGAAGTGGTGAGCGCAGTAGACGTTCGTTCTCGTTCGTCTTCTTATTCTCATTCTTCTCCACTTCTTCCTTGTCCACAACCACTACTGCTAATACTGCTCTATCTTGCGACCGTTTCTCCTTCCTCATCAGCTTTTCATCCTTCTCCAACGTAGTATACAGTACTTGTTCCCTCTAAGTCTGAGAGTGGCGTTCACTTTTGGGTCGTGGAAAAGCTCCACCACCACCGCTACACGACACATACAAAACACACACACATACACACACACACGGATACCGTGATGTTGGTGTGGTAGTGAACTGGTGGCGGTGGGCATCGATGTCGCTTGGGTTATTCACCAGGTGCAACATGAGGAGAAGCGTCCCTTAAGGACCACGGGACGGCCGGCTTTTTCCTCATCTTCTTCATGAGAACTGAGATCCTCGATCCTCACACTTTCCCTGGAGGCTTTTGGGCTCCACGTCCTCTTGTTCTTAGCCTCACCGGGACGCTCGCTCTCCAACACAGATCAAGAGAGCGTTATTTTCTCCGTATCGTGGACGTGGGGAATGGGGGACAACGAGCCAGCCAGCGAGCTAGCGAGCCAGTCAGTCAGTCAGTCAGTCCGTGAGAGATGAGCGGGCTCAGATGAACAAGCTGGGAACACCGAGGACGAAAGAGGTGGATGGATGCTGCTGTATTGGAGATGCTTTATGGGGGAGGAGGGGGGAGGTAGGAGGAAGAAGGGAGGGATGGAGGGGGCCACCGCACGAAAGGAGGATCTCCTTTGAGGGCGAATAGCTTTCACACACGCATACACATGGAACAGGCACAACCTGAAGCCTCCCAAGTGAACTCCCGAACTCGTCCTCAGCCTCCTTCTTTGCTTCCTCACCGTAGGCCCGTATCTCCTAATACGTAGTGCTTCGTACGTACGTACGTATGTACGTGGGGACGGACCTCGGTACGTAGGGAGGAGGACGTACGTAGTATTGAATGTAGTATACCATGTGCGGGATGGCGAAGGGACGTCCAGAGAAGTGGGAAAATAAGGCAGGTGGGATCCTGGTGCCACTACTCCATCTACGTACACGGACGAACTACGTACGGACGTACGTAGTCCTCGGGTTCCAAGGATGGAAAGGGGACTAGGCTGCTCGCTCAGCTAGGGATGGACGGACGGACGGACGGACGGACGGACGAACGAAAGAAAGAACGGACGGACGGACGGACGGACGGACGGACGGACGGTTGGGTAGTTGGTTGGGTGGTTGCTGGGTCGCCTCAGGAGAGAGGAGAACTCCCAAAATTTTGGGGGCCCACTTGGCCGAAAGTAAGCGTTGGGGCAACAACATCATCATTATCATCATCATTATTGTTGTTATTATTATAATTATCATCATCGTTATTAGTGTAGTAGTGAGTTCCACGCTGGAGACAAGTTCCACCCACAAAAACACTCTCAAGCCTGCGTCAAACTTCGTCTGCCTTCACTTAAGCATCAACGACATCATCAGCAACAAACAACAGCAACATATCGTGAGAATCGGACACTTTTCCACCCAGGCAAAATCATATCACGCTCTTAATCGAAAAAAGCAACAAGTCTAGCTTTGAACAAACTTCTATTTTGTACCATTTTTTAAGGCAACCACAAACAAGCAAACGTATCTGTGTTCTCATAACTCCTCAGTGTTACTGTCGTTATTACTCTCATACCATCACATCCAACCATCACCACCCGCATGTGAACGTAAAACTCTGTGTCTACTACTACTGCTACTGCTTTTACTACTACCAAAACTACCACCCGTCCCAACGTAAAAAGAAAAAGAAATATTCAATATCTAGGCCAAGTCAAAACAAGCCAGACAAAACAAGCAAATCTGCATCCATCTAACTCTTCACCAGATCAGGCTTGAGTTTAGAATTGGCGCTCGATCCCCAAGCCCAAAGCCGTTGATCAAAGATTACTTGTTCTTCATCCACCTTATTGAAGCAGCTACCAGAAGCGAAAAAAAGATCGGAGCAAACAAAGCTTATTGAATTTCAACTTTGGCCGTGTTCACTCACTCTCTCATTGTCCCTCTCTTTCTCTCTCTCTCTCTCTCTCTCCTCCAATCACCAACTCACTAACTCTCTCTCTCTCTCTCTCTCTCACTCATTCCTGTCCTCCTTATTCCTCTCTATCCTCCATCCTGTTGCTTGTGCTTGAGTGTCTCTATCATTGGTGTGCTTGTGTGTCCAACTTGTATCAACCCCCTTGGATATCCGGCGGCGGTCTGCTCCCTTGGTCGCGCTGCTCCATCCATCGGACGAGTCTCATCGGTCGGTGTCACTCGCCATGGCCTGGAAAAATCCTTGCGTTGTTCCTTCACCGCAAACGCGTCGCCAAGATAAAAAGTCACCCAGGCTATAACAAGTTTGTTGACTTCCCTTGTGCACAATCTCCCTGTTTCGTGGCCCAGGACAGGTCCATCATCATTGTCGCAATCAAAGCACCGGTAAACGTAGTACGTGCATCAATGTTTCTGCCCCTCTTCTTTTTTCTCTTCCACTTGATAAGCCCGCATTTTCGTCTCGAATCGAGATGTGCTTTTGGGAAACCAGCACTTGATGTTCATGAGTTAGACCTAACACCCTCGAAAAACGCCAAGGCTTCATCTACCCACCTTTTAACTTGAGTCCCGTTTCGTATGAATGTCATATTTTCATGTTTATGCCCCCCCCCCCCCCTGCCTCCTCCGGTTAAGCCCTTGGGCAGAATTCCGTCTGTGTTTGGTGTTCCTCAGGTCCTCATTCCCTGTTCCTCTCCATGTTCTTCCAGTGTTCTGTGTGTGCATCTACCTACAATCAGTAACGACTGAGGCCTTCTTCTTCTTCTTCGTCCGCCGTGTGTCGTAGTACATTGACTGCATGGTGTTGGTGTTGGTGGTGGTGTTGGTGGACAACAAGGAGGACGGGGAGGACGAGGAGAAGGAGGAGGAGGAGGTGCCCTCCATGTTGTTGTCACTACACTGTTTGCCTGTGGCTGCTGTCTTCTTAGCCCATTATCTGGAGCAAACAAAAACGTGATTTTGCCTCGAAATCAATACCGACTACTCCAATCCCAATAGAGAGAGCCAGTATCATCGGCATTTTTGATTCGACCCCGTTTGGGAGGAGCCAGTGCCACACGCAACGTATCACCCAAAATGTCCGAGAGCAGTCCCAAAAGTGACGACGTCCTCTCGGTCTCATCCCCGTCGCCGAGTCCCACGCCTGACGAGGAGCCCAACGAGGGCTCGACCAACCTAACCAATGGTTTGGGTCGGGTGGATGTGCCCATGTCTGAGGTATCTCCGTCGCCCACGCCCACCCCGCCTCCGTCACAGATGCACGGTCAAAGCCCGTCTGCTCCGCCCACGAATTCGCTAACCAATCTGAGCATGGCTGCGGCCAAGCAACTCATGCTGGAGCAGTACACCCCTTGGGTGATGAGCACCTACGGAGACACGGCCAAGACCAAGACGATCGTGGCCCGGAAATATGCCCGCATCGTGGCCCTGCTCAAGTCAATGGAACGTGATTCGGCGGGTGGAGCCCCCGGGTCGGAACAAACGGGTAGTGAAGCGGCCAAGTTCCGCTTGTGGGTGAAGAGCAAAGGCTTCCATCTGGGTGCTCCAGCTGGTCACCCTGACAGTGAGAAACAAGAGAGCAAAGACATGCTCTATCTACCGACTGGGACGGACAAGGTAAGTGATTAAATGTGTCATCCTCAGATCCGTCGCGTCCCCTACATATCTCTTTGATTGAGTCCATGAAAAGGACCAGAGATCCGACCAACGTAGTCGCATAGCATCCTCATTCTACTCAATCAAGTCTTTTCTCCGTTACTCCTTTGCTTGAATATGTCAACGACTACCGAGTATTAACGCCAGGGTACGAATGAGACTCAAAATGGTGCCCTTTTACTTAGCAGTCATGGAGGGGTTAATCGCGAGCTCAGCATTGGAAAGGGTATTCATTTCCATCGTTTATACTATCCCAAAAAAACCTAGGGGGTCCTACCTAAGCCCTATTGGTTGTCTGTCTCAATCGCCATGCCTGCGGTTCGTTTTGGAGTGGCTCTTGCTCTCTTTTTCCGAAACTGAGCGACGACCATCAAAAGAAAATCTTCATCATCGTCGTTTGCCTTGGCCGGGTCGAGCTTTCCTCCCGTCTTTGCCTATCGGGAGTCGCATGTTTTCCATCTTCATCAAATGAGAAGCAATTAAGTCCTCTTTTCATCAAATCAGTTTTTATTTCTTCTTCTGCCGACATACTGCTCTCCAATCTGTCTCCAAACAAGCTCGTCAGTGGTTCCAATCCGTTAGAAAAAAAAAATCGAGGAAATCTCTTCCTCGCTCTCCCCTTCTCGTAAAAAGGAAGCACGAACAAATAATCGGCCAACGTTCATACGAAATGATAACGTTACCGAGAAAGCAGGGCGACCCATGGACATCGTTCTAAGTATTTTTCGCAAATAACCCTAAATTCGCAACATTAGCAACAGAATTCTTCTGATCAACTTGATGGCAATATCCACTCACATTTCTTTATTTGACAAATGATTTCTGTACTCATTAATGGAGGAACAAGATTAATGAAGTTAGTGTGGCAAAAATGTCGCAGTTTGACCCGGAATTCTCTTCTGGGTTATTAACAACGCCTTCGGTGACTTTTACTTGGGGAAATATGAATATAAATATACGAGATTTGAACCAGGAAAATGACTTCTGCCCAACTTCCCTCCATCAAAGCGGACATCTTTTGTTCGCAGCACCAAAACAGCCAAGTTCTGATATTGTAGTAGATAAACAAGGAATGCCCTCACTTCCATTCCAATGTCTACATCTAATAACATGTGTATTGCCTTTGCAAAGGAAACGAAAGTCTCAAATCAAAACAACTGTAACAAACCACCTTTGGCCGCCAATTGAGTGGCGAATTAGTGAGTCCTTTGCCCACAATGCCTTCTCCTTCACAACAGAGAGGACGTGGAATAGAGAGACGGAGAGAAAGGGGACAGTATGTACATTGTGCAGTATCCAGTATCTGGTGTAGCATAAAAGGGAGGACTGTAGCCACATTATCTCCACCTCGATGAACATTGGACTCGATAAGTATGGAGATAATCCGCTCCAAGCCCAGGTTAGGAGAGGTAGGTATAGTTTTCTACTTGGGGGTTGTTATGTGGCATATCCTGCGTCCTGGTAAAGCTCAAAGATATTGCCATGGCCATCATCATTATCCCTGTACCTGAGATTTTGTAATTGGCGAACATTTGTTCCCGATCGCGGCGCTGTCGGCTGGCAGTACTGGGAATCCGTAGTGTAACATACATATGAATTGCAAGAAACTCTAGGGATTGAGTGGGTAAGGGAGGGGGAGAGGGATATGGTCTCTTCTTGAATGCGAACAGGAATGGCATGACTTGGAGGCGGGTTGGATAGCCTGCCTGTCCACTAGCAAATTACTTTAAGCATGGCAAATTCGAGGTCCTCGGAGACTCCGCCTTTGAGAATGGAGCATCGAGTCTCCACTCAAAAATTCTAGCCTCCCAAAATTAGAGCTTCGCATACTTTCGACTCTCTTTCTGTTGGACTCTCTTCTCATCTGTCCATTGAGCAAGGTTAATGTACCAGGATAAATTTTCGAGTGGGAACGAGTTGTCGTCATAGCACCCACCAAAAGCAGCAGTAACAACAGCAACAACTTGGTCCTCTCTCTTTCCAGTAGAAATAGATACTCCATGTGCTTGTGTGCAAGTGTATCTCACTACTTTACCACTTGGCCAGTTACTCCATCCATCCTGGAACTCGAGTTAGTTGGCTGTAATAGTGTATGCATTCCAGCCACACGATGGCAACCCAATAACAGAAACAACGGCGACAACACCACCACCACCAACATCATCAACAACAACAACCGCTTTTTGTGTGTGTGTATGTGTTGTGTAGTATCTGAACGTGTGTACACACATTACATCCTCCTCACCTTTGTTGGCGAGTTCCACTTTCCCGCTCCCATTTTGCTTGGGGCTTTTCAATTATATTATTATCTTGACAAGTGCCTTTGAGAGGACAGCGAGAGAACGAGAGGGAGTAATAGGCAGGGAGACAGAGAGATGGCCTGTTAACTGGCAAGCCCATATGCCAAGAAGCTTTTTAAACATCGCTTTTTGCCCTTTTGTGTCAGATTAAACCCTCCTCACTCCTGCATGCACTTCAAGTCGGCTACTAATACGGTAACAACACACTTACTCACTTCCCTGGCTAGGACCCTACCTTCAATCTACCTACCTCTCAACCATCCAACCTCCCTACCTACCATCCAACCAACCAAACAAACCCACTCACCCACCCACCCAACCAACCAACCAACCACCCATCTACCTTCCTACCCACCCGAAACCATTCAGACCCAGGGAAGAGGAAGAGAGAACCAGGAACCAAGCAACCAGCCAACCAACCAATGCCACCAGGAGCGAATCTCATCTTCTTGTTCCTCTCCCTTTCTTTCTTTCGCTCTTTCTTTCTCGCTGTCTCTCTCTCTCTCTCTATCTCTCTTTCTCCTTCACAATTGGCCAAGTCTCGGCGGCGTTTAGATTATGGTGGCCAAAACCATTGTCCGCCTGTCAAGAGAGCAATTTACCTTCAAGAAGGGAGAAAAACAACAACTCCATTGTCATAATACATTTTGAGTGAATCTGAAAAGATGTTTTCCCCTCCCACTGCTCGCCCCTGCTTGTTCCCTGGATGAGCCTCTCTCGGTCTGAATATTCGGGTCTCGCTTCATGGTCAGAGCGACTCAGTTGCGGGTCTTTTTCCATCGTTGAGTCAGTCGGCTTTTACCGGTACCTTCATGGATGGGCTCACAACTTCATCTCTGTGACAGGGTGTGATTTGCGAGCCCGAACATCAACAAGATCAACGGGCCTGACACACTTCTGTAGTCGGTATTCCGTCCTCGAACGACAATTAGTATAGCTCATTTTTGGCCTCTGATAATCACAGGACGACGTACCGTAAGGTATATCTGTTCCCCATCTCCTTCTTTTCGTTCTTCCTCGTCCTCCTCGTCCTAGGAACGGAGTTAACTTGGCTACTACACTACATCATCCTACCGTTCTAAAGCCAAAGTCGGAGAACAAGAACATCAACTTGGGTTCATCTTTCTCGGTACTTGCTCGGTCCTTCGGGTACCAAGACGACGACTACTACCACTACCTCCTCACCTCCAGTTCCTGGTAGCAGCCTTTGGGATATTTCACCGTGTTATTCGGAGTAGTCGTAGTAGAATTGGGAGTCCGGTGGTCCGTCCCCAACTCACGTCCCTTGCGATTTCCTCTGTATGTGCTGGTAGGTGCGTGTCTCTCGTGCTCTTTCTCACTGGAATCTGATGCGCGTCTCCTCTCCGTGCCTTCGTACGGTAGAAGAAGATTGTAGCTCTATTCTACAAGTACTCGTGGTGCCATTCGCTACCATGGTTTCCCCCCTAGTATTGAGCAGTCCTCTTTCTCCTTTTCCCCCTCCAATCTCGTACCCGTCCTTCTTCTCGCAGTAGAATCATCCGTCCGTTCGTCCGTCCGCTCACCTTCCATCGCCCCTTCTCCTTCTCCTCCTTCTCCTTCCTCCTTCTTCCTTCTTCTCGGTCCTCTTGAATTGGTACGTAGTTCCAGTAGTGTTCCAATAAACGGAATAAAAGGGCAAAACTCTACGTACGTAGATCTAAGCCGCGAGGCGAGAGGGAAGAGGCAAGGAGAGGCAAAGGAGGGGGAAGGAGGAGGAAGGAGGAGAGTGGGGCTCAACAAGTGGAAAAAAGGACGAAGCAATTCCTGCCCTCCATCGACGTACAGGATGTATGAATGGGTGCCGGAGGAGGAAGGAGGGAGGACAGAAGAGGACGTAAGGATGGAAAATGGGTGGTGGGGATGGTGGGTTGGAAGCGGTGGTGAGGCCCATGTTGTCGGACGGTCGTGGATGGGTCGTCTTGCTTTCTTCTTAAGTACACTTACCCGAAATCTTCGTTCCTGCTCTCGTGGGTGTCCTCGCCCAAGATCTCTCCTGTTGCTTTATTTTCTGAGGAAAATAGACCCACAACTTCTACCATTCACTCACCCACTTGCTCACTCATTGGGTTGCTTACTTACCCGGTACTTGGAGTAGTTCATACGTACTACAATGTCCCGGTGGGCCGGCTGGGCTCAGATTTCGGAGGCTGAGAGGTCGGTGTTTCGGGCATGGGAAATGGATTATAAACTTGGGTTAACATTGGAGTTTCGTGCATCGGAGAACAAAAACAGGTAAAGCACACACACCTGGGCGGGTCTCGGGCACAACTCTTAAGGCTTTTTTCATTAAATAGTGAAGAGGTTCTTCGCGCCAACTTGAAGGAGATGAATGATTAAATGTGTTTTCTTGCCTCTCTCTCTCTCTCTTCGTTGTTCCTTCCTTCCTTCCTCTCTCTGTCTCCCTCTCTCTCTCTTTCTCTTTGAATGGGTAAGGCTCGTTTTGCTCTCCCCGTCCGTCTGCTGTTTGGAGGCCTCTGAGGCTTCGACCACCATCTATCTATCTATCTATCTATCCATCCATCCACTCCATGGTCCTACCAAGGCAAAAACAACTCGTCTTTCCAGTTCGTTCGGGGTCTCACATTTCACTCTTTCCCGAGCGTGAACATCGTTTCTAATTTCACTTGGCTTCGTCTTCGCCTTGTTCTGCCTCTTCTCCTTCAATGCCATTATCTTGATTGGCGCTCTCGGCTCTTCTCCATTTTCTTGTTGTTGTCTCGTTCACTCCATTGAGTCTCGGAGTTGTCCTCGTCAAGTGGCGGTTCCAAATCATTCATGGCCTCCTTTTCTCTTCCAATCGATCATTTACAAATTGCCGATAATCTCTTGTTAGAATTTCATGGGTCCACCCCCGGTCCCTCCCCTGACACATCATCGATAGTTCCCCTAATCCTCCATTATCTTTGCCCATCAAATGTGACTGAGGTTTGCTAAAGCATTACGTTATTGGTCTCTTTGGCTACCGAACTCGGCGGTCGATCCATATTTCCCCAGAGCATAAAAAACAAAGGCGGTCTTTTTTCCAGCCGAACCGTACCTCTGTCTTTCATTTGCTCTGAGCACAAAGCCAGGAGTAGTTGCTTGAACTCGATCGAGACGAGGTTGGTTCCCTTAGTACTCGTATGTACTATGTACGTACGTAAGTTTGGCTGGCAGTACGGCAAGAAAACTCTCAAGCTCTTATTCGGGAGCCCTGGGTTCGCAGAAGTTTCGAGTTCCATGTTCCATGTCCTTGGGTGACTCCAAAACAACAACAGGGTCGACAGGCTTCAAGGAATTTCAGATTGGTTCCGCCCGCCTGATGATGATGATGATGATGACGAGGTTGGCAAAACGTGTAACTCCATCCACTAGATGCCAGGTACATACGTACTTATAGCAGCATTTAGCCGTATTCAAAGGCGGGTGGTGACCCCCTCAACCATTCGTCTTAGTGGTAACATGTCAGGTAAAATATGGTCCACCATTAGAAAACCCACCAAGCGTTGCCCTGGAATTGAATCTTGGGAGTTGGCCCAGCCCTGATGCTTGGATACGATACAAAGGGAAGGGAAAAAGTCCCCTCTCCGAATCTGGCCATTCTTTTAGACGAGTTCCATTCAGTGGTGGCCTTCTCAGAACCAGACCCTCCACAGCCCATGGCCTGCCTCTTCAGGATAACGCAGAGAAAGAGAAAAAGAATGCGATAAAAGAAGAGCCAGCTAGCTATGTAGCTCGCAGAGAGCCTCGACAGAGATCCTCCCAGTCACCCACTCACCAAAAAGGGAACCTGACGACTCCACAGTCGTAACAAAACAGAGCAACAGGACCTCATCAAGGGAAGAGCCTCTCGGATTCGACTGTTCTCTGGCTTGGGCTTATTTCTCTCAATCTTCTTTTCTTTTCTTCTATTCTATTCTCCTCTCTTCAGGTTGAGATATATGCTTAGACACTCAAAATTTGGCGCTCCGCTCATATTTCATTACACACAGTTATTCAGCATTTTCCCTCCAGGCACAAGTGCCACGTAATGGCGAAGGTGAATGGCGTGTGTGATTGAATTATTGCTCGATTCCCCAGGAAAAAGAAACGATCACGTGCGTTTAAAAATGAGCTGGCTTGACAGGCCTTTGAGGTTTGAGACAAATACTCTTCAACCGCCGAGATCCATCAGCGAATACCCAAGGCAATCCATGCAAATGGGGCCCCATAAATAGATGGCAACTGCTGACTACTTGCCTTCAACTGAGCTCGCCCTCAACACGAGAAAAGGGGAGGGGGAACTTTTCCCTACGCAAATTGTTCAAAGCGAAGGCAAATCCCTTTGAGGGCAAATTTCGAGAAAGAATCTCGCTGTTGATTGCACTCTTAAGCCGGCTTCAGATTAATGCATGAACACGATGCATACCTGAACATTTGTCGGTTCATTGCGTCCACGTGCTTGGTGGTTGATGGTTGATGGTTGTGGGTTGTTGGTTGTGGTCTGACGCCAACATTGTGAATAAAGTACGTGGTATTCATCATGAGCAGAGTCAATGACATCACTGAGCTGTGACGAGTTTGATGCATTGTTTTCGGGTCACGGACGCTCTTTGGGGACCATTCAAGACTTTTATCCTCCGAGGTCGTCCCAATTGACACTTTTCGCTCCATTGACCTTCGAGGAGCATTCTCAATCCAACGCCTGAACGAGCGAAGAGCTTGTAGGTCAAGGTATTCCATGTGGAACACTTCAGATTGTTATGCAACATTTTAGATTGGGAGCACAGTGTTGTATTTTTTCTTTTTTTAAGAAATAGGTAGTTATAAGTATGGAGATTTTGCCGTCGCACGTTTCTTCGCAAACTGGTTCATTTTGCCATTAGATATTGAAATAATTCAGACCCACCGTTTAAAAATAAGTGTTTTTCTTTGTCATTGCAAACACAAATGAAGAATCTTGGGAAAAAAGTTTGAAAATTGCATTCTTTGGGGTCATAAGCGTCTGTAGAAAAAATCATGCCAGGGCTTTGCCGAACTCAACAATGTGAGATTTTCCATCGATTTTTTTTAAGTACCAATGATTCGCATAGTACGGAAAATCCAGGTGGATATCAAATAGGCCAAAGGGCAGATAGACATAACTCTTGAAAATCAATAAAGAACCGACAAGACATTTGTCGTCAACAAGAAGTGCCATTGTCAGGTAAAAGCAATGTAGAACCAGCCTCATGGTTATCAAAATCTGGCAAAACCAGTGCAAGGATGAGCAAATGTCATGCCTGACTTGGCTTGCCCCAACTAATGAAACCCGAGATCTCTGTCAGGGTGATACACAGTAGTAGTAGTAGGTAGAAGAGCATAGTATTTCTGATCTGATCGATATAATCCCCATTACTAATTCCTTGCTCTACCAAAGTCTGGATGGAGTCTTCTTCCTGAAGCCACTCTGAGCCAAGAGGGGGGATTTTTTTTGTCCTGCCAGGGATTTGCTTTCATGTCTCTTCTCTAGTCTTCTCCTCTCTCTCTCGTTCTCTCTTTGGTATACTCAACCATAAAAGGGAATGCAACTAAGCTATACTTCATAATGGGTAAAATTCATCACCTTGTCGTACACGAGAACTTTTCTTTTGGAGGTTGATTGTAGGTAGGATGTATTCCAAGCAGAAATGTCCAAGTCTTTCGGAATTGGCTCCATTCAAATCCATACCGTCCAGGACTCTGGGACATTCACGGTGGTTGCTAGTCGTTGGTCGGTGGTACATTCCTGCTTGAACAGGATCTGGGCTCTCAGCTGGGCACCACTCACTCTGGCATAAAAGCCCCCCCTCCCCTCCCCCAAGACGACAGCGGTGATGAAAAAAAGAGACCGGGGGAAAATCGATGTAATCTTCTCCCGATTCCGGTCGACCAGTTCAGATTGAGAACCAGATGAGTGAAGAGTCGTCGTGGTACGGACATCCTGAGCCAGGCACTCCATTCATCCAATCCATGGTAGATGGGTACGCCAGGGAGCTTGGCAGTTGGACCAGTGAGCATGGAGTAGACGTCTTATGTGGTTGCCAGTGGTTGGGTATTATGAGCGTTTAGAACAAGGAACGAGAGAGCCTCCATTCACCTCCTGTGTGAACGGAGTGGTGGTATGGACACTACTACGAGTCCGGAACAGTAATAGAATGAGGCCGATGAGAAGGAAGGAGGACGAGCGTTATGGAACACAAGGGTCGCAATAGATGAGGAGAAAAGGAGAATCAGAATACATTATTACAATGATCTTCTTTGCCCTGACACTGATTTACTATCATACACGTAGTAGCGGCCAGAGTCGGGCAAAGTACAGATCAAGTGCAATTCCCCCCCTTCCAAGCTCTTTGTTCGGCCGGAGAGCTTCATGGGAGATGTTGGAAAAGTCCATGCTCTTGTATTTCCCCAAACACGTCCATTTCCCAAGCACATGTAATATCTAGACCGACCGACCGACGGACCGACCGCTCAACTAACCGAGTTGTATCGACGTCGGGTGCGAATGGAGGCCCAACTAACCAACCATCCGACCGACCGACCGACCAGCCGACCACCTTCCCCCATCTTCTCGTTTTCCCAATACCCTAGGGTCCCATGCTATCTCGTCCCAGGACGTGAGATCCTGGCCATGTATTCTATGCTCCTCGATCTTCTTCAACTTACATGGACTGGCAACAATGTGCTCGTCTCCAACTAAGTTATAAGCAAATATCCTTCCAAGGAATGAAGCACTCATGACAGAGTGAAAGAAAGACCCTGCATTTGGACTTCTATACCTGTTATTCAAGCTCTCATAAGTGGAAAATCTTGGTGGAACCGTCCCTAAAAACGTGCTCCAACTGAGACCATCGAACCGAGTGCTGGTGAGCAGATCTTCAATCGTTAACACGACCAGATGTTCGTGTTAAAATTTCAAATAGGAATTTTCTTAAAGTCAAGGGATTGGTCGGTGGATTGGTCCACGGTTGAAAATATTGAAAAACGAAACAAGAAGGTCTCATTCATGTCTTTCTTGTCTGGTTGGAAACCCTGTGTGGGCCAACGATGGTCAGAGAGACCGGAGGGCGAAGGGGCGGACCTGCGAAGCTAAAACCACGTTAAGCTAAACCTTGGACTACATAATCTGTTTCCGAGAAGGGAGAGAAGCCTCAAAGGCTTCTATCCAATCCACGACTGTATTATTGGATAGCACAATCCAACCTTGCAAACCCATTACGTACATTCGTTTGAAACACTAGTCACATTTTTGGTATAAAATGCAGATACCTTTTTTTATGGCCTTTGATCTAGAAGAACGACGCAAGTTTCGAGCCTTCGGTTGAGGGATGCGATCTAATAGGAAAACACAAATGAGAGCTTCTATCGAAGAACCATATGCCAGTGGTTCAAGGTCTATCCAATGGATGTATCCTTTTTGCTTTAAGAAGCCCAAAGTTCGGCAGAAATGTTCAAGATCTGGAAATGTCTATTTTGTTGTTGGGATTACCGAGCAGATCTGCAGATCCACCCTTGTACTCGTATGTATGGAGCATGGCCACCTTTTTCTTTGCCCAGCCCAAGATCTCAAATTCTCGTTTGAAGAGAGCCTTATTCAGGCCAAGCCTACTAACGGGTGTCCAGTTGCTGGGGGTCTTTTCATCTGTTCAGAATCTGCGATAGTTATTGGAATGTTGACCTGCTGCCCGTCTATCCATCCATCCATCTATCTATCTATCCACCCATTCACCCCTCCATCCAGTCGAGATGGTTGGTGGCCCACCAATGTTGGATCCTCTTTGTGTTCCACGGTCTGTTTGTGTTGGGTCCCTTCTTTTTTCCCTCCTTGGGTAACATTGCCCAAAGGTGAGTTCAAAGAAATCGGATCCAATGGCAAGCACCACAGATGGGCACACCCATCTATCGCACAAAAGCGATCTACGTACACGAAGAGCAGCCGAAGGCAAAATATAATAATTGATTGTGACTAGATGCCAAAGGAACTCAGAAAGTCGCCCGGCATTACCAGGACTGCATTTGAAAGCTTGGCTCTGCTCCTGCAACAGACTAGGAACGGGAAATCTTCTCCTTTGTGATAGTTGTTGCTCATCATACTTCTTTTGGGGAATGTCTGCGGAAATAGACTCCGAACGAATAATACAGCTCTCCTGAGGCGATGGGCAAAGCAAAGTCCAACAAAGAAAGTGTCCAGTCTTCCTCATCTACTTCCTTCTCGTCCCTCGTCCATCCCATCAACGAACGGACTTTGGGCACAAAAAAGCCTCGAGAGAAAGAAAGACTCTTTTGGACCTTTTCGGGGTGAACAACCGCCGTCCACGTGGCCATTTCGTCCGTTATTGTGTCAAGGGCCAAACTACTTGAAGTGAAGGAGAAATCGGATTAGTGATTTAGTTGGATGGATTAAATATGACCACTCTTTACTAAGCGTCAGTGTCGAGCGGGGATGCGGCCAATGGGACTTTTCCCTCAGCATGTTGGGGGGGACATTCGCACATTCTTGCTTGGACACCTCCAATTTGTTCCACCTTTTTCGGAGATCTGCCCAGGACCTGCTTCCCCTCTCAAGACACAGACGCCACACATACACGCGTATATAGGAACATATGGACCCTAAAGGTCCAATCTTGGGACAGGACCATGCGACGGATAAAGTCAAAGGACAGACGAACAAGACATGGAATGACTCTTATTGGAACATAGTGAGGGGTCCAGCTTTAGGATGGAGGCAACCAACAAACTCGTCCCTCGTTCACTCGGCCATTGGGCCACTCGGCTCCCTTCACATCCGAGTGGAGTGCTGTTCCACACTTGGCTCACAAAGACCCCAACCACCACCTCACTATCGGAGTCTTGTGTCGTTCTCTCTTTCCCCTCCTTGTCCTCATCATTTCTTTTGCTTTTGCCTTTGCCAAATGTGTTCTTGTTTCCTCTCTCGACAAGATTTTCCTCCGTCTCTTTGGCGACATGATGGTCCGTTACGTTCTATTGACCAAAAAGAAAGGTCCCGAGTGATATTTTGAAAGAGCCAATTGTCGAGTTGAAAAATCTTCATTTTACCTTTGAGCTACGTAATTACTCAAATGTTCTACGGTATATATGTCATTATTCAGTCATCAAGTGTGCCTCTAAGGTTGGCTGTCCTTCACGGTCTGGGTCTTATCGGCCCTTGTACTTCTGGTCCCTCCTCTCCGGAGAATGGCATTAATCAGTCTTGGCAGGTGGGGAACCATCGTCACTAAGACAAATACGACGGCCCTTCCACCATTCCCATTCTAGGACCTTCTTCCTAGAAGTCCATAAACGATATGCTACCTTTAACCTTGGGATCTTTGGCTGGACGAGCAAGTCAGCAGCTTCCCTGACATGGTCAATTCTATCTTCTTTCGTTCTCAGGGAGTTGTCAAGCATACGGTAGTACCATAGTGGAAGTAATATGCACTTTAACTACCACTCGATGGGACTCCCCATGTGTCGAATGCCTTAGTCCCAGGTCAGGTCAATCTTTCCCGCCAACGAGCTTGTTGCGGCCAGCACTTTCAGGGGAAGTGATGAGAGAATTTCTTCTTTTTCCCCTCCTCCTTCTTCTTCTCCTTCTCCTCGTTCTCGTGGATAAGACGACAACGGCTGAGGATGGGAACAAAAATGGACCCAGTAATGAATGTATAATGATGGACGAGGGTACCACTGGGAGTATGGGCATTGGGCACACACGCAAGACGGCCAGTGACTGAGAGAGAGAGAGAGAAAGAAATAAAGAAAGAGGGAAAGAAAGAGAAATATACTACGTAGAAGGGACCGAACGAACTTGTTGCACTGACGGCAGAAAAAAATGTTCTCCAACATGAGCCCATTTTCTGCTCTAGCGCGGATTGAAAGACACCTTGGACTTGTGACAACGATTCATTTTGAAACGTCAATACCCACTTATTAGCGGGGTTCGCGATTTCTCATTTTTCATATGTACAGTACAGAACACCATAAAAGTTTGGTTGGATTGTTTTTGTGGCGTGTGCTCAAATCAGTGGAGCTGAGAGAGAGAAACGCATCTTACAGAGGACTTGTCTGTTCTGTGCCTTAAAAACAATGAGTTATGGGACGATTACTTCAAATGACAAAGTAAATCCAGCCAGACTCGATTGTTTCTATCCAACCGGTTGAATTTGTAAGACCCTCCATGTACCGAGCAGTTAAGTCGGAGGGTCCTGTTCCTTAAATATGTGCATTTATTATCAAAGCCTGTTTCTCAGAAGAGCCAGTCCAACTTTCCCATTTGTGGAGAAACAGTCGGCGAAATACCCACAGGATAAATTTTCTTTCCGGATGAAGAATACCCCGGTATGTTTGAAGCCGGCATGCAGATGAGCGAATCCCACGTCCCTTGACAAGCTCCATTCCATTTGGAACACGTGGGATTTAGCATCATGCAAAAGTCAGTCCGTACGAGTGAAACTCATAATTCCTGCCCGTTAGAATATGGTTTCAAGGAGAGTGAGTCTGACAAGCCCGCAATTGTCAAGTTTCATCTCTGTGGAGACTTCACCCTCCCAACCAACAACAAGGTTGTTGTGGGTCTGAAAGTTGCTGGATGAAGAAGCTGAGAGGTTTGGAAACGAGGGAGCTTTGGCAGGATGAGACAAACGAAATATCAAACAAATCCCACGACCGGAAATCAAATAGACCATTACCCGCCCTGAGGAGATCCCTGCCAGGCTCAGGGTGTTCGGGTGTGTACCCAGAGTCCCAGTCCATTTGAAGTTTCTTCTCTCATCCTGGCGAGTCCCGCATTCTGTGTTGAAATCGGAGTGCTCCTGAGGTTTGAGTCAAGTTTTAGTACAAAATAAGTTAAATCAACCATACCTAGATAGAAGACGGTTGCACATAGCAGCTAAGATTACTGGCAAAAATACAGCTTTGTATGAAACGGAGGGAACTAACTGGTTGAGTTATCCGCATTTCTAAAGCTGGACGAGGTGCCAAAGCTTGTCAATTCCAAAATGGCTCTCCTTGCCCGTTTTTCTAACCTGATGGTGGCGGTGGCTGACGGTGGTGGTGGTGGTGATGGTGATGGTAGTTGGACTGACTGACCTGATGATGGTATCATCATGGTCCAAACTTTTCCCACAAATGGTCATGGCTTCATTTGTCATACCTCGCAAAGAAGGAAGGCCAATTCCAGGGCGAAATCGACCCATTTATGGCACTTGTTTCAGTCGTTGAGAGCGATGAACGAGCTGAGAAAGGCTCCAAAATTTTCCCCGTAATTCACAGAGGTAGGCAACTGCTGTACTACAAGGTATGATCAACTCTGGTCAAGGTTTGCCCGAGGGGAAAAGGCGATCGTTGTGTGCCATGTGATGGGATGGGTTAGTGCCTTATCTGGACATTGGAACTTTGGCAAAGATCCCGGAGTTTGTGACCACATAAAGAGGAAACGGTCCTTTCCTCAACCACCAAGTTCCCGACTCGTATCACCCAGACAATGGGGCAAAGATCACGTTCCATGCTCACAAAAGTGACAGGAACCAGCCAAATTGAAGGTCCTACTATTGGTGCTTTCCAGCCATGGAATATTTGTGCATGCTACAAATTCGGTCTTTTCACCGTTCTTATCCTACAAATCTTACTCCACGCACATGGATCCGAGTAGCCAAGGATCCATCCAGTCGAAAAAGCCATAAGATTACATTAAGTAGCCAAGGCGGAAGAAGCCAGGGAATGGTTGGTGAATCAATACCCGACCGGCAACGACCCAAGTGTATTATTCCACTATCGACGAGGAGAGCCAGACGTAATGAGCAATAAAGAATCTGTCAGGCCAAGAGATGGAAATTGACCAGCCTCCAGCTTCCAGTTTCGATTCGCCTCCAGCCGTTGTCGTTGTTGTTGTTGTTGTTCTAGTGATGGCTGGCAACGACGTTCTCGTTTTCGTCTCGTAAGGTTGTTGTCCCAATTCCCCCTCAGAGCTCCATACATGTCTCCTCTCCCTCCAAACAACGTATGGAGTTCGTATGTAGTACGTAGCAAGTAGTGGTCGAAACGAGGAACGAAGCCGAGCACTTGTGAGTGTGCCTCTGGCTGGCACTTCATCAAAGAAGACCCTCGGCCTCCTTCTCCTCTCTTTCCATCATACCAATGGTACTCGAAACTCGCTCCAATTTCTCTCATTCGGACACAAACAGAAACCAGTTTAGCCATCAGCCTCATCTCAACGACGACGACGACGACGACGACGGAGGAGAAGGAGAAGAAGAAGTAGGAGGGAAACAACCAGGATAACTCCTCAATGTCCAGTTCCATGTGACACCCACAGGGCTGCTTTGAGGCTCCGGTGCATACTGGAACATTATTGCTCATACACGAGCGTACTTACTTATTGGTTCCAAACACATGTCAACCGGCCCTCATGGCTCCATGAAAATGAATGCTCTAATGGAACAATTCCAGAGCTGTTCTGGTATTTTCCATCCGGTCTACTGGAGGTCTTAGTGTGGCATAGTGGAGTGCTAGCAACTCATTCATCTTTGAAAGATAAGGTCAACACACGCCGACTGTTGCGATCCGATAGATCTTCCATCCCTGCCGATCCTGTCAATGCGATGACGGCAGCCCGGTGGTCCGCTCGATTAGTTCTCCTTCGTATGCCCACTTGTGGATCATGCCAAAGGCAAAACACACCAGAAAAAGCAACGAGATCTCAACAAGTAGATTAGGTTTCCATTTCGTGCTCAATCCCGATTGGGGCTCGACCAATGACCAAGCGGTAGGGCCAGCAACAGCTCATTCGCTTTGCTCCATCGAATCTAAAAACAAGCACCCACATCCACACTTACGTTACAAGTCTTCTACTCATCCGGAACAGCATACTGTGTACACGTATACGTACATGTATGAACAAGTTCCCTAATGGTTCCATCACGTTCCTTGGACCACTTTGGCATGTCCAACCAACCAGGTAAAGATTATGGCACAGAGCAGGCTCAAGTAATGGAGGGATGGATGGGGGTGATTTTCTCCCTATAGAGAGAAGGGTTTAGTGGAAACAACACATGAACCATTGGGCAGGATTGGACCCGGTGGATAACACCGAATTCGAGTTATAGGGGGTCATTACGGGCGTCGGTCGACGAGTGAGAGTGACCGATTCGTCTTTGACTTAAAAAAAAACCTTTCCGCTTGGAACCTTTCAGAGAAACGCATCCTCCAGCTTCAGTTGGGTTACGGCTGGTGCTTATTCCTTCTCAAGGAGCCCTAATGACTTAGGAATGGTCTTGGTCCATTTTCAATGCTCTCTTGACTTTCTCTTCGTCACCACCTTCATCTGCTTGATCAAATAGAACGGAAGCGAGGCAAGAAGGGGAACTTGGAACTGGTCAAAACACGTTGGATGCTCTTTTCTTGTTCTTATTCTTCTCTTCCTCCTTCTCCTCCTCCCCTGTCTTCTTGCCGCTTTCCAACGACTTCTACGAATCGTCAAAAGACGACCAACCTCGAGATGACTCAACAATCAGAGAGAGACTCGCATTTCAAAATCTTTCGTTAAATCAATCGTCAACTTACACCACGATGTTTGGGAGAATAACAGGACAACCTTACGTAGTGACTTCATGAAAACAAAACCACTTAATCAAAGGGTTTAAAAGTGGATATACAAACACTCAAGAAAAGAATGGTGTCAAAAACAAAGACAGTCGAAAAAACTTCAAAAAAAACCCAAGAACTTATAGACGAATTATAACCTTTCATTTTAATAGTACTGGGGATTACATTCCCTGTAGCGGTTAGAAAAGCCCGTGAAAAACCAAAATAAAAATAAAAAAAAGAAAGCTCGACAAAAGTATTGCATTTAAGAAATTATTATTTTTTTTCCTACATGTAATGATTTATTAATCCAGCTCATAATGAATCCCACGGTATATTTTGATAAACCATCATAAGCTTCCAAGCCATTAGGGACTGAGCCCTTAAATTGTCCAGACTTAATTCATTTCTATTTCGTGACAAATCAACGAACCAGGTCGTGTTATCATTGTTAAGCCGTGCAGCCCCGACTAAGCTGTGCCTTATAGGTATGTTGTCTTGACCGAATCCAGAGTTAGAGAGAGATAGAGGAACAACACTCGTCCACTTACCCAGATTGCCAGCCAAACCTTGGAGGTCCAGTCCCCTTCAAATCCCGATTCTGTTCCACCCGAAGCCACATTCGAGAAAGGCCAAGCAAGCAAGCAAGCAAGCAAGCAAGCAAGCAGCCAAAGCTAAGTTTAGCTAATGAAATGAGAAGGTTTATTTTCCCTGAAGGGGAAACAACGTTCCGGGTCCACTCTTGATCAGCCAGCACTCAGAACGGTGGGATTGACCGATAATTGCTCTCTTCTACTCCATCTGGATCTGGGATGAATTGGATTACTGCATGTGACCAATAATGGCAGAAAAGAAATGTGCCTGGTTTACCTCCTCCATGGTTGAACGTGCAAAGTGAAAAGTTAGGGGGAGGTCCATTTCAATTTAGTTGACCCGTTACCACGGGGTCACAATTTAGGAGGGAAAGGGAGGAGACCGTTTGGCACCTGAACAATGACCCCTCTTTATGTTGCGACAACATGCCAATTCCCGGCAAATTATTGTGTGAACGGCCATTTTCGATTTGGTCCAACTATATGGATGGACACTTTGGTGCCCGAAACTTTGTCCTAATGCTTAGCCATACTTGTGCATTTGTGTCTGTCTTAAGTACCCTGCCTTCTTCTTCAACTCATTGGACTTGCCAACGGGTTACTCTCGTAATTGATGGCACCCTTTACGGACCTCAGGCCAAGATCGCTTTCGCCAATGAAAGAAATTTCCCATTGGGGGACTCAACACGGACACGGACACCTGAGCCCATTTCTTCACCAATATGGGCGCTTATCCATGGCACTTTTCACGAACTGAGCGCGACATGATCCATTTTTATGGTCAGCAAATTTTAGCGGTGCTTCGAGGTCCCTGAGACTAAAGTCCCCTCTTGGTCCCTTTTCCGTCCCTTTTTTTCCTTCTTTTAGCCACACGGTGGATACAGTTAGTCACCAAAGGTAAATGAATTCGAAACAGATATTTGGGAACACGCTCATATCTTTAAAACATAGCAAGGCATTATGAGAGAAGAAAAGTATAGTATACTCTAGACAGTGCGTAAATTGCGTACTGGGCCTGAAGAGAAATCGTGTAGGAGTGAAATGGTTATGTTATAGTTCACTATATGGTTAGCCCCAAATGCGGAAAATAGTCAAAAGAAAGTTTCCTCTAAGTGAAAGGTTGGCGAGCTGCGAAGAGGTAAGCCATTGGCCACCTTCATTGGGGGTCCAAAAAACGAATATCTGCTACCAGGATTGAGAGTGGCCGTCACCACATAAAACCTTCGCAAGACGTTGAGGGGACGACTGGGTTGGACGGAGGACTTTGGGTTTTTTTTTCTTTCCTGAAATGGGGAACCTCGGCGGATGAAAGACACCAATGTCACCGACCACACTGGCACACACACAGGGAGGACAGAGAGTTTTATATTGCTGTCCTGAACAAATATTGAGTTCGGTCTCAGCGTTGACCCATTATTGTGAACCCAAATGGACCGCGAGTCACATGAAGGGTCTCCCGATGAAAGAAACCATATGGATAGAAACACCATATTGAACCAACCATGAGCTCGAGACTGTAGGGATTTACAGTAGTGTACGAATTTGTATGTAAAACGAACGAATATCTTCTTGTTTCAGACCGTGGATGGATCCGTTCACTTTGTGTACAAGAAAGTGGCCATGGTTGAGCAGTTCTTCGACATCATTTACTCGGTTCATGTCGAGGCTGCCGCGAATCAAGCCGCTCAGGCGGCTCAGGCAGCCTCTGAAGGGACGACGCCCCCTTCCATGAGAGGTCGGGCGGGTAAACATTGCGGACAGAAGCGAACATATCGAGCAGTAAGTAACCTCTTCAATATTGGAAGAGGGTCCTGGTTTGATCCTACTTTTGAAATGAATTCTAAATTGTCCAATCACACGTGCCAGTTCTACCTCCTTTGGGACAGATATCCTTCTCAAACCTTAGGCGGGTAAATTTGCCGGGGGAATGACACTCACACTCCACTCAACGCGAGGAAGCATATTGGGCTGTTCCAATCGAACCTACCGCTGGTTTGGTCTGTCCAAACTTTTCTAAGCAAAAAAACTTTGGTCCCTCATCACCTCTGATTTTCCATTAGATTGGCACTGGGCTCATTCCCTCCCTCACAGAGTGATGCTTGATCCTCTCTTCCGAGGAAGTTCAATCTTTTTGTTTCAATCATTCCCTTTTTCGACTGGTCCTAATCGCTCCCAACCTTGTTGGAGTTCAAAGTTCCCAGGACAGCCAAGTAGTGGTTCCACTCGAAATAATAGGCGGAGCCTCCTTTCATCTTTCCTCACTCTTCTCCTTTGTACAAGACAAACCGTCGAGGTCTCATGTCTGGTCTGTTTTAGGTGGCTGACCAATATGCATTCATCCCAAGAGAGGCCATTTCGAAATTCCTGTTATTCTGCATTGACTGCCAGAGGAAAAACTCCATGGAACATCGGAGAACCAACAACAATGGCAATGTGAATAACGCCAATAACCGAAACGATGAGAATTCCAGTCCAATCACGTCCATTGGTACGCCCACTCCCAATGACTACCGGCCTCTCTCGCCTCCGCCAAGCCTGGTCATTGAACAATTCAGACAACACACCTCCCCTGGGCTGCAAGGAAGCGTCCCCCTCATGTCCACACCTCATCTTAGTCCTCCTTCCACGCCCAAGTCTTCGTCATCCTCACCGGCCACGTCCTCAGCCCTGACGGCAGCCGCGCTTTCGCACGCCATGGCAGCCATTCAGAATCACCCTTTGAGGTCCTTGCACATGCGAAACACGCTTCTGGCCTCCACGCCATTTGTTCCCACTCAAGCTCTACTGACCGCCCAAGGAGGGAATCCCGCCCCTTATTTTGGCCCTAACTCTGCCGGCCTCCTGAATCCCACTACTGGCCTCAGCAAATTCAATCCTGGAGACATTGATCTCAGCCTCCCGATCACATCCACCTATTTGCGTCGAATGAGGGCTTTTGATCAGCTCTATCGCCAATTCAATGGAGGACAGGTAAGCTTAATGGGTGCAATTTCAATTTCAGACGCTATTTCCCGCCAGATGGCAGCATAAGCCAAGAGAGTCTTGGAGATGAGAGCTCAATTGTTTGTTCTTTCTGTTCTATCGCTAAACAGCTCCCTCTGTGAAAAAAGGAAAGCAGCTCTTGGTCCACTTGAGTAAGGAACGGAAAGAGTTTCCACACACACCATGTCGGAACCAAAAATTTACTCAAAAAAATGTGATCTTACGAGGGGGTACTTTTTGAAATCGGGGAACCAAGTGGAACTCGTTGCCTTTACTGTAGAGTAGATATTATTGCATGGTTCATAAAGTGCATAAAAAAATTAAAACACCCATTTAACAATGCACTGCATATCTTGTTTATTTTTACTTTAAGGCTGTGGGCCCGTAGCGTTGATAATATTTTCAATATTGCGACACTGTGCTAGAAAACCTAAAGAAAAAGTCGACGCAAAATACAAGATAACTGTAAAAACTTTGAAACATTTTTAAAAGGGTAAAATGCACTTTTGTCATCTATCATGAGCAAGGCAATTAAAACGGTCTTGTTCTTTATGGCTATCAGCTTTAAAAAAGTGACCTATTTGTGATCATAGATTAAGTTTCAGATTCAGTCGACACCTAGGACGTAGAAAAGTAGCGTGAATGTTTATGGCAACCTGGCCTTTCATTATCAAAATAGGGGAAGAATAGACCCCCCAAAACAAATGGGCATTTCTCGTTTCATCTTTAGACATCCTACTCTATGGTACAAATCATCAGGGACACACAAATTAGGAGAACGTTTCCATCGTCTAAATTCAGGAGCTCTCTAATTCAAAATCTTAATAGCAGGAAACAAGGAAGAAAACTGGAGGAAGGGATGGGCTGAAGACGAACAAGCTTGATTGAAAAACTCGTCTCCGTCCATGCAATTTCCAATTTTGAGTCTGACAGCTGAGAGACAAAGATGATGCCATTCTTGAAAGGCAACTGTGGTGATTCGAACCCTAATGCCTTTTCACTAAATTGCAAGGGAAAGCAAATGTGTTCTAAAAAAACGATAAATTCGAAGTAACCTCGAGGTGACCAACTTCAATTCCGAGTCAAACGCCCATTTTGAAGTCCACGGATCGTGAAATGTAGCCACAGTTTCAAGACTCCAAGTGGGCACAGCATATCTAGATCTACCTTTGGAAATGATTTTGAAGAGGCCAGTGATCGATTCTCCCTCACTTGCTCATTGGTCTCAAAATTTAAAACATTCAACGACGAGCGTTATCTGTTGAGCTCTCGACACCCTCTCGTGAAAACCTGAGCGATGAGACGAGGAACAGCCTCGTTTCCATCGGATCACACGGTCGAAGCAAGTGGATCGAGGAGGCTGACTGTTTCTTTCTTTCTCTCTCTCTCCTTCCTCCTTTTCCCTCTTCCGTGCCTCTTTCTCCTCTTGTAGTTCTTCTTGGGAGTTCCTCCATCCAAAGAGAGACGTATCGCTCGCTACTTGTGCATGGGGAACCAGTTCCTCTATCTAACAGCGTATACGGTCCGTAGTCGATCCTCCGTGGTGCAGCAGAAAGAGGTCGGCGAGTCTAGCGGACTAGAAGGAGTGGGCTCCACTCGCTGGTTGGTTCCTTGGTTCTCTGCTTGCAATGCTGGCTTGGTAGGTTGGTTGGTTGGTTGCCTCTTTGGTCTCCCATCTTGTTCCTCTTCTCCTTCTCCTCCTCCCCCTGCCTCTCCTCCTTCTCTCTTTCTGCTTCTCGTCTCGCGGTGCATCTTGGTTGCATGCTTCCCGAGAGGAAGAGCGTCCAGCGTGATTCCAAAGAGGGTCGAATCGAGCCTCCTTTTTGTGCTGAATGTTCCCCTTTTCCTGGTGGGTCGATGGAGACATGGTAAAAGAAGACCCTCTTCTGACTGCGAGTTCCCCTTGTTCCTCTTTCTCCTGCCTCCTCGTCTTCTTCTTCATCTCCTCTCTCTTTCTTTCTGTTTGAGCCTCTTGGATGTGGATAGAGACTTGCTTTTGGAGTGGTGGAAAAGATTCTTAGTGTTTCGTTGTTCTCAAGTGCATATTGGATTCTTGGGCGGTTTTAAAGCCTCTATCGAAATCATAAGCAATGAGTTCCAAACGCAAAGATAGCAACCCATCGAAAACACCCAGTTCTTTAGTGACGACCAGAATGTCCAACAAGGTAGTTGACCGTGAAAGTGACCTCCAGGCCGTTCCACCTTTTTTGAGAATTGGTCTCACGTCATGGATCGAAATTCTCTCAAGTTCAGCTGGCCATTCTCGATTTTCTTTTCAGGCTTCCAATGAGAAGGACGATAGTGGGTCAAACGACCCCGATGGCATGGACAATGCCAAAATAGAGGTCGATGGGAGTGAGAACGGAGGTTCGAACCCTTCTCAAAATGGATCTTGGACCACCAATGGCTCAATGCTTGCTTCAGAAGCGTTGAAAAATGGCACATCTCAGCTCAGTGCCCTCCTCACTCAAGGACAAAACGGTCATGGTGGACACGGAGCTCAAGTGAGTAGTTTTCACAGATCTGTTTGAACTAACCAAACCAACCACCATCAATGGTAAAATACAACTGTTGACTTGAATCTTACAGAGCCCAAATACTGGAGATCATAATCCTCAGAGTGGCCAAATCAGCAGTAACCAGAGCGATGGATCGTCACATATTCACGATGATAACTCTTCAGTTGGTGCGAAAGACGATGATGACGATGACGACGACGATGATTGCAGCGATGACAAGCTGGAGGTGGGAGATCCAGAGAAGCTAAAGTCCTTCAACGTGAGTCCGCCAGAGTTTTGGTGATACCAAAGAGGGGGGTTGCTCATGTTGTTTCCTTTTGACTTTTTTTAGATGTTTGTTCGCTTATTTGTGGATGAAAATCTAGACAGGCATGTGCCAATATCCCGACAGCCCAAGGAAAAAATCCAAGCCATCATTGACTCATGCACCCGACAGTTCCCGGAGCACGCCAACCGTGCGAGAAAGAGAATTCGAACGTATCTGAAGTCTTGCCGTCGAACGAAGAGAACTCGCGAGCAAGCAGGGCTGGATTCTCCCAACGTAAGTCAGCGATCACTTGAAAGGCTCAAGGATTATTGACCGATCAGGCCCCCCGTCATCAATTTTCTTTTCCTTCCTTTTCAGACCCGTCCCACGCCTCCTCATTTGACAAGTGCTCAAGCCGAACAACTGTTGGCCCGAGCTTGTGAAAACGAGGCTGAGAATGCCAAGCGAATGCGGATGGGTCTTGAGCCCGTGTCCCAGCCCATGCCTATCTTGACCTCTGCCCCGACCATTGATGTCCTCTCTTGTACTTCAAGCACGGGGATGGTCTCCTCCGCCGGTGCCACTCTCTTCACGGCCGCCAATGGGGAGAAGCAGCTGAAGACCGAGTACAAATCCGAACAATTGGCCAGCCTCCTCGCCGCTCAACCCATGCCCATGGTCTCCACCGACAAGCCGGCCTTTCTCAATGGAGGCCTAACCAACACGAGCATGGCCATGTACCGACAAGTTCCATTTCCTCAGGTGGTCTCGTCGACAGGTGCCACCATGACTTTCCCGGGAACCCAAGCACTTTTACAACAAAGCCAGGCTCTGCAAACGGCGGGACTAACCAATGGTAGGGTATCTTGTGCACCTGGTCCTTCCCGATGAAACTTTGACTGATTCAAGCTCTCTCTTTTATGCAGGAACATCTCTTGAAGGGCTGAAGAAGCCTCCATTGTTGAACCACAAGCTGAATGTCACTGAAATTGGCGCTGTTCGTCAATTGATCACCGGATACCGCGAATCGGCCGCTTTCCTCCTGAGATCCGCCGATGAATTAGAGAATCTTCTTACCATTCAACCAAAGCTGTAATTTCAGACGATTGAACTTCTTCCTCAACATCCAACAACACCAACTACTACTACTACTACTACTACTTCTACAACAACAACAACAAATACTACTACTACTACTACTACTAATCTCGCATCTCTGTAAACTAGATGTACACTCTATGTAATTCTTCCCTCCCTTTACTCCACACAAAGTATCAATATGTCTACCTCGCAACTGTCCTCCAGTCAATTTGTACTGTAATCATGAACAAATTCACTTTCATTCCATACGAAAACCGACTTGATCTCATCCACCATTTGATAGGACATTGTTCTTTTCTCTATCTATCTTTCTATACCAAAGCAACATCACTCTCTCCCTCTTTCACTCTGAACCCAGAGTCATGATGTGCCATTCCTAGTGAAAAACAAACCATCCTCCCCTCTCCAGCATTTGGATCTATCCCGTCTCTTGGGGGCCTGTCCAATCACTAGTCGCCAAGCATCTCGCTCTCAGTGTCATCTCCAGAATGTATGTGCCAAAATGTAGCAACCCGAGTTGTCATTCGTGTTTCTTAAATATGAAATCAACTCTCGTCAATAGAAAGATGTCTTCTAGAATCAATTTTCTACCCCATATCCGACTTCATCTCGCCCCTCTACTTACCCCAAAGCGAGAAAACATCCTCATAAATGTCTGGAGATCGTTTTCTTTCTTCACCTTTTTCTCTTTTATTCTCTTTCGAGTCTTTTGAATGTATTTTTGCTATCGATCAACAAGCAACAACACCGAACAAGCCGCGTGGTGACGTTTGGAGCCAAATAGACCCGCAAAATCAAAATGCCAACAAGAAATGATTGTGACACCTGAAAATTTCCCCCCTTCGGACCCTCTTAACCCGTCTCTGTTTTTCGTATTGTAATTCATGTGTGCCAAACAAAGCTACGAGTATTCCATCTTCCCCGCTCTCCCCTCTCATTTTCCATCCACTTGACACGCCCCCTGAACTATCAACTAATAAGGTGAAATCGACCCCTTTGAGCTTGACTAAAATTCAATAAAGGGCTTTTATTTTCTTGACCAAGCTGTTCCTGATTTCCCGGATACTCTTCCATTTTCTAAGATTCAATGTCGTACCATGCACTGAACAAAGACAAAAGTATTTTCACCAATACTTAAGGTTGCATTCCACTTACAATCACCAATTCATTATTAGTATCATTCTTATCATTATTTTCATGATTATTATTATTACTACTTAGCTGTGATGTCTACAATTTATATGATCGTAAACCATTGTACTGCTATTATGTACCAACCAATCAAGGTGTGTCGCCATGCATTTCTCAGTGTGGTGTAAAAAAAACTCCAAAAATGTGAACAAAAGGTGTCTCAACACAAACTTACTATTTTACCCAATTCTTACCACTCCGCCACACCATTTCAAAAATCTATTCAATGTCTGCCATGTGTCTATTAACATGCTCTACTTGTCCAAGTCAATGAATAAATGTGAAATTGTATCACTGTACCTACACCGTCAACAAGCTCAAAATTCTACATCAGCCATATGATATCAAAATAGTAAAAAGGCGGGGGGGACGGCATCGCTGATAAAAAAAATAACGTCGTTCATCTTTTACTCATATTTGATAACTTTTTCTTCAGCTGATGTTAATTACCATTAATCCAAATCATATGATTCGGAAAGCAAAACCAAAGGGAGTGTTGCTACAAAGTGAAAAAATAAGAAACAATGAGTCGTACCGGGATTGGAATCCCAGCAATTCAAGACGAGAAGATTATTTATTTTACTTGACTTTTATTTAGATATATTATTTGATCGACCAACGAATTGGAGTTGGCTGATCTGGCTAATCCCTGAATATAAGGTTGATCCGGAATTTTAGTCAAAAACTTGTCCAAGTCTGACTTAAATCATGCTACTGGATCAACGCCTACATAAGCCCTTCGAATATTTGAGGGCAGCAAATTGAACAATGAAGGAGCCCGAGAAAGAAGAGAATTCAAAGGCTTTATAAGATGATAAAACAATTGAATGCCCACGTTTGGCTTGGAATGTGTCAAAATCCAAGCATATCAAAAATAACTCAAATCACAAGCTATGGATGCGATTCAAAACATTGCTAGACCGAAAATAGCGATTTTTTATTTTTTGGGGGTTCCTCAAATTTGAAGTGATTTTTTTGACATTTTGAGCAAAGCAATTGTAATGTTCATTAATTGAAGCTAGTCTGGTTTTGAATTTTTGGTGTTGGGCTTTAGCAGAATAACTCCCGCTGTGAGAAGGCCGTCTAAAATCAACTAGGATAATTCGTTTGAGATTTTAAGTTAATAAGTTTAATGAAATTTGAGTACTATTTAGGTGCTAGTGCCAGAAGTTGGCCGTTTTAGGAGTTGGTCTAGTAGCATCTCTTCAATCAGATTTGGACAAGTTTCCGATCAAAATTTCTGATCAGCCCTGCAGACTTGAACTTGTTTGGGATAAGATGTTACATGAATATTTTGATAAATAAGTTATGAATATTTTATTTATAATTCTATTCCCGGTTGTTGTAAGGAATTAGCAAAAAAGAGCAAATAATTCATCGTACATAGGTATATTAGGTTACTCTTCCCACGACGGTAGTCTTTCTGAAACACCATACCAGAAAAGACATGGACTGTAGGTATGCTACACCTAGAAGATATACCGTATACCTTGTGCCATCAAAGGATATTGACTATTCACATAAAGTACGGTTCTCTTTTTGTCTCGATGAACGGGAAAAATTCGGTGAGATAAGTAAGAGACACAAAAAGAGAAACGACAGTAAAATATTGCTTTGCATCGTTCAAATCGAATACTGGCCGGCCATCAACAACTGGATACAACTAGATGAATCAGTCTAAAAGATAGAGGTTGAACATGAGCAATTCACTGAAACATTCAAGAGATCGTTAGAAACTCATTCTCACCTGATGTGGAACAATCACTTATCATTAGGCCAATTCTCCACCAATTCTTTTCCAATCACCCCTCATTTTCAGTTGAGGTTCACAAATTTGGAAATGGCTTGTTGTTTGTATTTATGAAGGTCTGTGGTAATGCACACTTTCAACATCAGAATGAGCAAATTAGCAAGCCAAATACATTTCAGAGTTCCATTACCTTTCGATGCATAATGAGGCTCGAGTTTCGAAACCCACAGGAGTGCATACTTACGTGCGTGTTTGTGATTTATGGTGGACAAAACAGTTTGGACCACTTCAAAAGAAAAGGGATTTCGAAAATTAGTTAGCCAAACAAGGGGACATGATGTCAACAAGGAAATGAAATGACAAATTGCTTTCAGACAGACTTCAAACGCCATTCGGCATGAGGGCAAATTCGAAGGGGTTCCTGAGTTTGTTGATCACTCTGCCAATCATTGTGGCCTACAGAGAAGATTTTTTCCCAGACTCGAATGGCCTTCAAGATTATCGGTATCTCGCCGGACCTCGGTAACAAAAGAGTATTACCATGCGCACTTAAAATACCCAAATTCTTGTATCATTTAGATCCAACCCGGCTTCTCCAATTAACCCTGGGCGAGCCAAATTGTCCCTCCCATCTAATGTGCTGGGCGAAATCAATCTCAAGCAACGAACTGGGGGCGGTAATTTTGGCGATCAACCTCAATTTGGACCCGAGGAGTCGCTCAGAATCCCAAACACTATCGATGAGGTGGCAAGAGACTTGAAGCAAGAATTCGCCCAACGCCACCCAAGCTTTGGTTCATTCGGCTATCCAATGGGCTCGATGCAAATGCCAACCGGAGGTAAAAGAGTTAAACACCATTTAGTATTGGTTGAATAAATAAGAGGACATCGACAATTTCAGCCCCATGGACCTATCCAATGCCAATTCCCATTCCCTACATCATGCCCATCTATATGCCTATGCCTCAAATGGGTCTACCTCGGCAACCAACGATGTGGAAATGAATAAATGACTGCCAGCTTCTTACCATCTTGATCACGTTTATGCGGATATAATGACATGTTCATAACTTGGGATAATAAATTTGATTGCCCAATTCGAATCATTAGTTGCGGGCGTGAAAATGGTTAAAAAAGCGTCTTGATCACATTGTATTTGAATGGTCAACAAAGTAAGTTACTCAGACTCTTCGTCCTCTTCTGATTCTTCGTCGTCTTCGTCGTCGTCCTCCATGCTCCACAATTCGTGATACCGTGCAAAGTTCGTGATGGGTAGGCCTTGTTCAAAGTCCTTGGATTCCACGTAAGAGCCAATGTCTTTCATCAGATCGAGCATGAACCTGACTCTCTCTTGGGTGAGTGGCAAGTACCTGGAATCCGGGAGTTCGGATTGGGAATCGGACGAGTCTGAGCCTTGGTCTTTCTCGAGGTCCTCGGGTGAAGTGGTGGCCATGGCCAAGAGGACACTGACCAGGAATCCGTATAACATTTCGTTTTGAAAACTGAGCAGAAGTTGTTGGTATTTGACGCCAAAGCAATCTGAATCAATGCCCAACTGACCAAGTGCGATGCCGAGAGCTTCGGCATAGCATTCGACCATTTTGATGAGGTAGTATCGCCTCACCAAGGCCATTGGACACGTCCATAAGACCACGGCCAAGTCACGGGTTATGGGGCCGTACGTGACGTATTTGGCGTTGACTAGAGCCGAGCGTTTGGGAGATTGATTCGGGTCTCGATCTTTTTGAACCCGGCCGGATTTCCTCCCCGTCAATGGGACTTTTTCGTCGTCCTTGGAGCGACCTATCACATTTTGTAAAAACTTGTTCCTCACAAGCCCACCGGATACGACCCCTGGGCTTGTGAGTCCCGATTTATTCTCCAGTTTAGGACACTTTGCGTGGTTGGCACCAGGTATTTGTTTGATTGGCTTCTTACTCTCCTTGGCGTGGGCATGGTGGGCGTGGGGATGGTTATGATGGGCATGAGCTTTGACGTGGCGTGTATCTTCGCTCCGACTGCGATCTTTAATGCGTTCACTTTGGCTTCGTTGCAATTTTGAGCTCTTCTTTTTCTTCTCATTCTCTTTGTGCTCATCATCCTCGTAGCGGAAGAGAAAGCTTCTGGATTCCAAAATTCCTAACGTAATGGACTTGAGTGCATCATTGTCTTCAATGCCCAAATCTTTGTTCTCATCCAAGAGCAAAATGTCATCCGCACTAATTCGAATGTATTCAAAAATATCCAGTAGGTGAGATTCCTCGGCGTGGATCGATAAGAACTTTTCAAACATGTCCATGAATGTCTTCCGATTGTCCAGAAGGTGCGCCATGGTGATCTTGCGGTTTGCGAGAAAGGGAAACCGGGCGAAGAGACCTTGGGTTCCCGTGAGGATCCGATTGTCGCCCTCCATGATGATCTCATCAATCTTTCGATTGGCTTTCAATTGGGCCTCTTGGTTCAGTAACGAGGAATACAACACTTGCTTGTAGGTCAGGGAAACTGCGTGGAATTTGGCAATGGTTTTAACAACGACTTTCATGTGACCCAGGTTCATCGGTCCCGGTTTGTGGGAAAAGAAGTCTTTTTCTTCTAGATTGTCCAGAACCAAAAGGTTGCGCATTATGTCCGCTTGGTGAGAGGTCTCGTCGTAAATAAATTGAGGAGTCATGAGAAGGTCTCGGAACGAGACTCTCGACCCTTCTGACCTTCCCGCCGAACGCTGTTTAACCGTATTCATGAGGTCGCCGATGAGTCGGGAAAACACTTGCTTTTCGTGCCTCAAAAGCTGATCTGCCACCTCATTCACATCCGATCGGGTCACTTTGATGACCCACTTGAGCTCGTGCTCGGAGCCCTTCGAGTCTTTGTATACAATATTAATCTTGTAGCACTCGGTAGAAGAGTCGTAGGAGCACACCGTTGTCCGTTTCTTGGGGTTGATCTCAGCCCTCTCGAGAATGGCCGTGATCCGGCTGTGTTTGCAGTAGAACTGCAAGAGGTTGTTTACCCATTCACTGTCTCTACCCCCTCCCATCTCCATTGTGACCTTGAACCTCTTGCACACATAGATGTACACCATTTTGACGATGGTGTGGACGAGATGGACACTCCGGAATGATGCTGATGCTGCTGCTGCTGCTGATGCTGATGACTCTACGTAGATGAGGGGAAAAGCGACTCTGGGTCGTGTTCAACGCCTCATTAACCAGAATCAATTATTCCAATCCAGAAACATTTTCTTAAATGAAGGTCACACTAAAGCAAGACAAGACTTCAAGCTCTTCTGAGCAACACGGCCTCAATGGTGTACACGATCTTTATCTAGCCTCGGAAGCGAAGTTGCTTGTGACTAACTCTCCGAGGGAGAAAGAACAGCACATCGAGGAACCGAGGAACGGCAACCTCTAAGTTCGAGGCCAGCCTCCTAGGAGTGGGTATAATACAACTAGTACAAGAACAAGCAGAAGCACTCACTCGTTCTCACAGGTCTCCTCGGTCTTTTCTTCTCTCACTTTCGAAGCGGAGAAACAGGAGGGGACCGATCGAGGATGGAAAGGGGAGCAAACTCGCTCAGCCCCGACATCATGATATCTACACAGAAAACACAATAGAGAGAGATACCCTCACCGTACGTATCGACGACCCATCCTCCTCCGCCTCCTCCACCACCACCATCACCGGCACCCCACTCACAAACACCGTCACTTTCTCAGGCTTTGGGCCCGTTTGGCCCGGTCTCGTTGTCGAAGACAATTTTCAGCTTGAATTTTCCCGTGTGGTGTTTTCTGGTCAATAAGGCCAAGAACTGGACAACAAACAAGGTGATCCAACGGAGGAGAGCGCCAGGCCCTGCGCTATTTTCTTAAAGGCAAGAAATTGTGATAACATTTTTCCTGCCACAAACTTTTTCCCAACTCGGGTATGGCATGTCATTGTCAAGATGACAAGGTACTTCTGTAGCTGATCGTAGGTAGTAAGAGAAATACGAACGAAGGTCCTGTCGGACATTCACATTCACGGATGTGTATTGAAGTAAAAGCATACTCATTGCTGTCAGGCGAAGAGCCAGACATGAAAAAAGTCGTTGATAAACATTGTCTGTAGAAAAAGAATTGTCAGTCATTTCAGATACCCAATGCAGTTACCCCAATACCGATACAAAAATGAGAACGAGGTTACTTTATATGTTACGCATCTCAAGATGTTTTGGGGGGCAATGATGCTGATCGGGCCCAACGATTTTGAGCACTTTGAAGCTTTGACACGGGTTCAAATGCGTACTTCTCTTTCAATTTATCGTACTACAATGCCGCAAGACTGCAAGCAATGCGGCAATCTTTTCCAGTGGCTACAGTACAAACGTCTAAGACACTCCTCCTCCTCCTATTCCTCCTCCATACATACAACAATGATGAGCCTCGACTTCCTGAATTAAGGGTCAAGTTGGCACTTGGTGGGTCACCTTGTATCTCGACAACGGGGAGGTCTAAGTGTTTTCACTCAAACGCTCGCCTTTCGCTTTTATATTCAAGCACTTGAACACGCTTCAAGAGTATCTTCGGAGTAAGTAGGAGGTAGAGTAGCAAATTGATGGGTCACCGCCAACAAAATGGTCACGAGTTTTGTCTTCAGAGCACGAATCTTTTGAGAAAGAGGACGTCTGGAAATTAGCAACGATTTATAGCCCCTCGGCGATGTTCTGATTCTCAAGAAATTCCCTTCTCAAAGGCACTGCGTTCAACAAACGATTCAACTTGCCACCCGAAGATCGAACCCCAAACGATTCCCTCGCTCAACAACTGAGGTGATGCTCTCAAGTCTCTACGACACAACAGAGAAAGAGAAAGAGAATGCGACGACACTAGTTAATACCTCTCATGGAGGGGAGGTGCACGTACTAGGTATGCGGTTTGAGGATGCATTGGACATCGACGCGTTTTCCCCCAGTTAGATGATTCTATGTCTTTCTCTCTCTCTCTCCCTATGGATTGGCTCTTGGAGAGTGCGACGATGCCCGGGGAATTCATAAGAGAGAGACGCTTGCAGTGTCTTGTGCTGAACTCCATACTCGACTACAAACAACTTCTTGAGTCTGGTGTGATCTGGAGAGTTTTACTACGGCCAACTTTCTGCCCAAGTGTCACTGACTTTGCATGGCCAAGATGAAAAGTAGATTGCCGTGGGACAGAACTCAAGACTTAACGGGATATGTACTCGTACACAGATTGGCCTACTCTAGGTACAGATCGAACAGAACGAGAGAGCGACCAAAACGTAAAAGTCTTTTCCATTCAACCGCAGCAATTGTATTGTGTCGAATTGAGTTGTAGGGCTTGATCTCACATCCAAGTCAGTCTCGTAAATATCTCATGACAGTGTTACAATTTCAATGTCTCATGAACATTTATGGACTATATTTGAGCATGTGGGTCCGGACGATTCCAATGCTGGGGGCATCGGAAATAAAAGATGAATTGCCGATCGATGCTCCCTGACCTCATAAGTTACTGCTATGGTTGTTATTGCTATTGTTACTATTGCCCTGCATGCTCGCATGTGAAAGCAACGGAGAGCCATGGGGTCAAACTTTGCTAAGCAACCAATTAGACGTGTTTGGGAATGCCACTATGGTGACCAGTACAGTATGGCCTCTCCAAAAAACATTGACACATCCCATTAATATAGGAGTCAAACCATCAAGGCCATGAACACCCGATAGATCTTAATGGAAAATGGCTTTCTAGAAGTGTTGAACAAGAAGCTTGATAATAGTATCTTTAACTATTAATCATTGGACAGCACTGTGAAAATGGGACGTTGGCCTTTCTCTCTTTATTGCAAACACTTTCATGAAGTCCACCTTACTTGGGAGAGTGAAACGGTGCCCACCACAACTACAATTGAAAATAGGTTCAGTCTAGTTTCAATATCAATCGGTCTCTTTTGTCACCGAGAGAGGTATTCCTTGATATATATCAGAATAGTAATTCACTTGCCTGATACCTCGATTTCTACTAAATGGGGAACGGAAACTCCAACAACAGCAAGGCCAGTCTCCTGAAGGAGACCCTAGGGGACCATGACGAGAGTGTCAATTGTATGGCTCTGTCGGACGACATGTCCATGCTGGTCACCGGATCCGAAGATGCCACGGCCAGAATGTGGTCAACCCACACCCCGGAAACAGAATGTTTGGGTGTTCTCAGGTACAAATTGAGCCTTCCCGTTGTCTCGCTGATTAAACACTACCGTCAATCTTGACCCGTTCTCAGGCGTTCTATCAATTCTCTGTTGTGATCGGAACCAGTTTTACTCAAGAGTCCGAGCCTGATTCTGCGTCTTTTTGTCAGTGTGACGATTTTCAAGTTTTTCAAAATTGCCTCTAAACCAATTTCAATTTTGCAGAGGACATTCGAGTTACATCAACGCTGTTGCCATAATGGACACCATTGTGATCACTGGATCGGCAGACTCGACCATTCGAAAATGGTGCATGACCACGTGCGAATGTCTTTTCGTTTACGAGGGCCATAGTGCCAGGATTCAACGGTAAAACGCCTTAACTTTGTCTCGGCGATATAGTATTAACGATTCTTCCTTCTTTAAGTTTAATCGTGACAGAGGATTTCATCTTCTCCTCATCCTACGATCGAACTGCAAAGGCCTGGCGACTAGATACGGAAGGCATCCGCGAAGGGATGGAGGAGACCGCTTGCATTCGCACCTTCAAAGGCCACGCTCGAGGAGTGTATCCTATCATCTTCATCCCCACTGAGGACTTTGACCTTACTGACGGGGCCACCATCAATCCAGGAGATACTCTCCTCACTGGTTCTGCTGATCATACCGCCCGATCATGGTCATGTGACACCGGAGGCTGTCTCAAGGTAAGGATCGAAGCGAGGCAAGTTATCCCATCGAAGATGTTAATTGAAAGACTTTCGACAGATCTTCAAAGGGCATACCGGTGGGATCACTTGCATGTCCACGGATGCCTCGGGAAAGATCCTCTACACGGGATCAGCAGACAACTCCATCAGATCATGGAACATTGCCACTGGCCAAATCATAAAGGTGAGATTAGGAAACTTTTCGAGATATCTGCAGATAAATTAGAGGCCTCTGGCTTTAGTGTGAAAAGCCCTAATGCCTTTTGATCTGCTTGTTGGTGATGCCAGAAAATGTTTGGTCACACCAAAATGGTCTTGGACATGTGCTTCGATCACGACAAAACCTACATGTACACTGCCTCGGTGGATGGCAATGCCCGTTCTTGGATGCCTGAAATAGGCGATGAAGTCAGAGTGTTTGAGGGTGCCACCCGATCAGTTGTATTTGTTCATTGCAAAGGCAATATCCGTGAGTTTCACACAAGCTTGAGATATTCATGTCACTTTGTGTGGCTTAGTGTAATCTTCAATATCTTTTGTGGAGGGAGATCATGCTCTGGTTGGCCAGTTGCAAATGACAGCTATTGTTTGTAGTCATCTCTTTGCATGCACTCGCTCAGCTCTTCATCAGTGACCAAGCATCATGTAGAAAATAGAGACTGATTGCCCTGATACGAAAAATATGCCCGAGCTCGATGGAGCATAGGTTCCAATCGTAGTTGGATTTGAGCCTATCTCACTCAACTTGGGCAGTAAAGGAGTTAGCTAGGTAGTGCTCGAAATCCACCCAATTCTTGATCTTCGTAACAATGCAATGCAATGAGGATCTTCTCTTTTTATTGCAGATCATGGAAGGTCATGAAAAGGTGGTGCTTTGCTTGGTAGTTGCCAATAGGCTTATGTACTCCGGAGGATCTGATAATACCGCTAGATGCTGGGTCACTGAATTTGGAGATTGCACCAGACATTACAAAGGGCACAAGCAAGCTGTGATTTGCATGAAGTTTAGCAAAGGAATCCGTAAGCTGGCGTTCTAGGCTTTGGTTTGTTGTTTGTTTTATTCTTGGCCGTGATGTGCCCGTCAGACTTTTGATCAAGCCTTCCAAAACACTGGCTAATACTAAATTGGTGAAATTCTAGTATTCACCGGCTGTGGAGATGGAGAGATCCGGGCTTACGATGCCAAATCAGGAGCCCTACGAAGAACCTACCCTGGCCATGAGGGCGCTGTGAACTGCCTGGCCATTGTCGGGGACAAAGTGTTCAGTGGGTCCTCGGACGCCACCATGAGAGTGTGGGATGCCAAGGACATCAGGTTCGGTTCCATTGCCATTCGAGAGTTATGTGCATAGTTTTTTATTTGATTTTTTTTATTATCATTTGATCATTACTACACAGCGAGGAGCTTTTGGTGGATGAAGCACCTCCACCCCCTCCAGTTTTGGGTGACGACATCACTCTGGGAGATTCGGTTTCAATGATCAACGAACAGGATGAAGCCATGGAAGAGCACATTGAGAATCTGGATGACGGACCGGTTGGAGACGAAGTCATTGATGAGGAAGCCGACGCCCAAGACAAACCGGAAGAGGAAGCTGAAGGGAAAAATGAAGCTGACGACCAGCCCGAACAAGCTGAAGACAAGGAGGAAGACTCTCCAGAAGACATGATTGAGCAAGAAATGGCCAGTGTCTAAAATTGATGAGGATTGGGTACCTCTTCAACTCTGATGTAAATAGCACGTTCCCAACTTATGTTCACGCAAGTCTTAAATTACCAATTACCTTCTGACGTAAACATTGAATTACCGTTCAAGTATTAATCAATTAAGATGAATTTGTTGTGTAAATGATATGGGTTAAAAGATAACTCGGACAAGCTATTCGGAGTCAACTGAATGATACTATAGGCATACTTTTATATTCATCCAGTATTCTATTTAAAAAAAAAACATGATCCCCAAAAATTCAAAGATTTATTTGTTAAGCCAGAATGATCGAAACAAAATCGTATTGTAATCAGTTCTCGCCCTTGGAGAAGATTCATCACCATGATTGTGCCTTATACAGTATTGTACATAACATACGCCGTAAATATTTTGACCAAACGATTCTGCCTTGAATCGGTCAATCCAATCGTCAAGTGCCTGTGATAGAGAGCAAGTCTTGCATTTACTGTTTGTTGTATTTCTACACTCATATCAATCATAAATACAATATTGAACCACAAACAAGCTTGAGAACCCAATCAGGTCAGTTGATATTGTTGCCTTTCCCAAGTCAACAATTTTCTTTTTTCAGATTTTTGTTTTAGTGTCAGGTAAAGCCAGTTGTGAGTAAAATCTTCGCATCTTGAAATAAATCCTTGAAATCATTCATTTCATTCCATGGTTGATTCCTTTAATGTCATTTTCAAAAAATAGAAAATAATTCTTCGTGTTATTATTCTAAAACAGAAATACAGAAAATACTGGTCAGAGATCCGACCAACACCGATGAGAAGATTTAGGGAGGTTGCATTTAAACATTAATGAAAGTTGCGCAGGTTCACAAGATCGAAAGAAGCACGGCCGTGAGAGTTGGTAGGGAGGGCTTGGAGGCCAAGTAAGCGTTGTAGGCTTTGTCCACGCCCCCTTTCCACACCTTATAGTCACCTTTGGCTTGCCGTATCAATTGACAGGCGTCTTCCAAGTCACTTTCAATGTTTCTGTTTTCATTGTTGTTTTGTATTGCTTGCAAAGCTTCGGATAATTTATTCCAAAGAATCCGGTTGCTCAAGGCGATCTTGTGCGAGGAATCCTCGGAAAAATATGCATTCCCAATGGATATCACTAAGTTCAAGCGTTCTTCGTTGATCTGTTGCTGTTTCCACTGAGACGTGGGGCCGGGTTCCAATTTGTTCAATATATTAGCTTGGGCCACAAAATAGAGCAAGGGTTCGATATCTTCCCGTCCATTCGACTTTAAGTGCGTTCGAAAAGCTTGAATCCAATGGGAGCTTTCCATGTCCTCGAGGACGTCTACCTCGGAGAGCAACGCATTGAGATCTTTGGGAGGTTGGTTGTTGTTCTGAAACATCAATCAGTCATTTAGAATACATAAATCAGAATAAACAGTAACGCTGGCTCACCTTTTTAATTGGACAAATGTTTCCCATATCAAGGTTATTGAGACCTTTGGTGCGGTTGGTAACTTCGTTGTGGTAACTCAGAGGTGTGTGGTGGTTTTGGGTGGTGCAAACAATCATTTGGACGGTAATCCACTCCACTGGGGCCACTTATATCAACTGTTGGGGGAGCAAACCTTCAAAATACAAAAACTACCTGATAAATCACGATATTGTTCAGAGATTACCCAGAAAGTCTCGAATATGTTTCCCACTAAGCACATCATCAGGATGCGTCTGATCTTGGAATGGCGTCATCAAAAGACGCTTTGAAGCCCTCAAAGCCGTAGCCAACCCTGCCCTACCACCTATTCACCTAAGCTTGATCTACTAGGGACCGTTTTCGACTCCATTTCAAGAAAAAAATTGCCATTTTTCAAAGCGTTTCCTACGTTTTTTCGCAATTTTGGTCTGTTTTCAGTTTAAATTTTCCCGCCGCTTTGGCAGCAAAACACAGGTGTGACGTCATAGGGCAAACAACCTAACCCAACCTATCAGAACTAAGGAATCTAAATTGATATAAAGCTTAAATGATTGGTTTAAACCCACAATCTGGCACGAGACAGTAGGATAATGGGGAAAAAATATTGAGATATTGCAAGTTTTTCAAACAGAAAAATAAAGCCTATAAGTCAAGGGTGTTGTTCGTCAAAAGTCAGACAGAAATGGCTCATTTTAAACGAGTGACCACACCATAAAGATAGTTAAGTCTTAAGTTGTGTTATTGGTCGAAACCGGTCCCTACTAATGGACACATGTAGTGGCAAATTTGACATAGCTTCTCGGTACTTGTTTTCGGTTTTGCTCCGACTTTTGGCCCTCATTTCTTTTTATGTACGCGCCAATGGCAGACTTCTCACCGCATTTAATGAATAATGCGACCCCCGTTGCTCTTTGTACAATTACATATAATGATTATAATTGTTAGAAATCAGGATGTAAAAAAGGCTTTTGAATTGGCTGCCACTTCAACATTTCGTCTTGAGCAAATTGAACAAATAGGCTAAATCTTTACTTACTCAGGGATTGGGTGATACTTAGAGGTGTTATGTTGTAAGATACTTCACTTAGGCTTTAACCAAGTGCTTCCAGGTGGACACTGTTTTTCTTGTTTATATTATGACGATTTTGTTTGTTGTTGAGTTATTTTGCTTCTGAAACAAAGGAAAGCGATTATTACCAAACGTGGAGCGAGTTTGGAAATTTGCCAACTTCCCTGACATCCTGACCGAACCCAAATGAGGCTCATCCAGATGTCAAGCAAACACAGCTGTGCTATAATTTACCAAAAAATGGCTCTTTGGATGGGCCCAAAATCGTTCGTATGTGCTCGGGAAAATTTGTTCGCATCCCTCAATTTCAACTTGAAATTTGCACACGCCAATCGGAAACACGGAAATACGAAAAAAGGGGCCTATTTTAGTAAAGAAAATGTTTCTCCTCTTTTAAGTAACTCCAATGAAGCAAAATTGAAACTATTGCAGTCTTACCTTGTCAGTTTATAAGGCGTGGGTGCTTGTTATTCCATTTCCCGACACTTGCGTACTTCGAGATCAGAATCCAATATGGAGGACCAACGGGCCTTGGTCTTTTGGTCTTTGAGGCAGTCTTGGCCAGCTAGTGGCAGAAAGGCTGTTCAAAGAGTAAGAAGACAGGCGAACAACAGGGTGTTGTGGAGTTTTGCTCTCTCCTCGAATCTTTGTCATGTTCAAATGAGCAACAGCTTATCACACATTTCTCACTCTCCTGTTTGTTTTTCGAAAACCTGGTCATCTTGGAATCCGATGCTCTTATTTCGGTGATCCAAATCATCCAATCTAAAGAGCTGAGCACATGCCCCCAGATGACAAAGTAAAAAACACTTGTTATGGGAAATTTTGAACCACCCCACAGACTTTCGAAAAGGATATCATCCTCCCATGCTGTGTATGACATATGTTATACGGGGTGGTTTCCTGTAAAATTGCTTTTTCCCTTTCGTGCCTAGAATGCGGGAATGGAAACGACGGGAACAACTTAAGACCCTCGTCGTCGCTTACAATAGTCAAGTGGATGGCAGGCCACTTCGGATCCATACATGAACATTTTACCTCGCACTCACTGTTGGATCAAGCCACCCTCCCCGATACCCTATACTACATAGTACGTGCTATAGCGCTAGTCATCATGATACAACTGTCATAAGGGGTTGAAACCTAGTCAATTCACTGCCAAGAATGTTCCCTCTAATCTGCATCCTTCTTTAAAGCCTCTGATCGACAATGGCTCAAGGGTCCAGATCTTGGCAGTGGTTTGTTCCTCTCTCATCTTGGAAATCTAAGGAGCTTTGTCCCTCACCAAGGGTACCCCCTCCCCCACGTTACCTCCCTCCCTCCCCCTCCGTCTGGTGATCTTCGTTCAAAGCATAAGAGTGGAAGATATGCCAACAATGGACTTGCCGGAAGAATACGTACATGTGCTTTGGCCAGACGCAAACGAATATTAGATAGAGCGTTGGGGGATGATCCCTAGAGTTCTAAGAGGGACCGTGTCTATTGTGGTGAAAAGGGAAGATATATGACAGTTCTACTAAAGCAAACTTTGGACAAATGGTTGTGGATTGGAGCACAATCGGATCAGGTACAAATTGAGACGGGCGACAATTGCCATTGCATGTCCAATCATGCTCATGTCCCAAGATATGATTGGACGGGGTTGGTCGAAAGTTTGTCCAAGAAAATGTTCATTTCATGAGCGATTATGACAAGATCTGAGGTGTCATTTTGCAACATTATTGATCTTTTCTGTAGTCGCATTTCATGCAGCACCTGTTTCCAACATTCTCATAAAAAGGCATTCACCCTGATTCATTCAGCCTCTAAAATCAGATCTTGTTGAACATACTGATCTCTGTCCAAAAAGATTAACTCAACAAAATTGATCCTCTAAATCAGTCGGATATATCAGCACAATCTTGTTGGCAATCAGTTGTTGATGATGTGTGTCTCTACTATCTTGTCATTATTTTGAGTCAGGTTATATTTTTGCAATATCGCTATAATTTTTCTTGTTTTATTTCTTTGTATGATGTTTATACATCAGATTTTATTTTATAGTTACTTTTACGCCATGACATGACCAAGAGTCGCAATAAAGATTATTATTATTATTATAATAATCAGGGCTTGAGTAACGCGTTACTTTTTAGTTACGCTACCGATAACGCTAACGGAACGGGGTTTTAGCCCCCCGGTTACCGTTTCTTGGGTAAACGAGGGAAAGAAAAAGGCGTAAAGGTTTCCTACCCGATTTGTTTTAGAGATTCCGCTTCAAATGCAATGACTTATTTTCTATGCTTGCCACTGATAGGATCAAATAAATAATCACTGGAGTCATTTGTTTCACTTCATATTTACTAAACGTTAAAAAATGGCATAAACGTTGTTTTGTTTTTTTACAGTTTTGGACCCTCTTTTTTTCTGCGAAAGTAACGATAAGAGTAACGCGTTACTTTTTTTGGTAATGGTTTAAGCCCTATCTTTAATAGTAACCGAATAGTTTACTGTCAGTTAAATCAAACAAGAACAATACGATCCTTAACAGATACCTACTCCTTTTCCTTTCCCTTCACGTTCATGAATTCCGTTACGAGGTGTTGAAATGCTCTACACATATGTAATGCTTATTTCGAGGTAGACGGCAGATCCGGGATCGTCCAAAGTCAGTTGAAATCGCGCTAGAAAATTTAGGAAAATCTCAATTTTGGAACCGTTAGGGGAAATCTAAAGGAGGTCGTATTTCGAGCCTTTGACTATTTCCATCCAAGAATTTCATTCTGATCATTTTTATTTTTAGATTATGACAGTGAATAGTGACAATTTGGATCGATTAGTGTGTCTGTATCAAAGCTGAAGACATTCAAGAATCAGTAGAAAAATTCATCTCATGTTTGACCACGGACTTCTGGAGATGTTGACTGAGACAGGAAGCAAAAAAATTTCTTCTCCGAGACTTCATTTTATTCCAAATGGGCACTTCATACGACCACAAGATCGGAAAACGCAAAAAATGACCTGACCCTCTTGAATTGAAGGGATCTACGTTCCATATTTTATTAATTTATTTGGAAAAGGGGCTCAGAGTTGCTGTGACCAAGAGCAAGCCAATTTGGCGTGAAGGTCGTTGGTCTTTCACAGTCCATAATTCGAAAAGTTCGTAGTATGACACATTTACTTCCTTTGAAAGTTTGTGGGCATTTTTTGGCAAAGCAGACAAGGATGTTTCTTAAACATTATGTTTAGTAGCTTTCCCAATAACTCAAATGGGTTGTAAATTGTCAAACTTGAATTGTTCTTGGCTGTATAATCTGGAATGGCTATGGCCACATAAAGTGATTTGAGTTGGTACTATAATTTTTCGGATTCGGATTCAAGCATCGAATGTATGGATTGGCCTTTTAACATTTATTTCAGAGATCATCTTTGTGTAATAAAACACGTAGTGTCATGTGAGACAAGTGATGCAAAGACTAGCCATAGCAACTAAATTTTCTTTTTGAGTTGGTACTATAATTTTTCGGATTCGGATTCAAGCATCGAATGTATGGATTGGTCTTTTAACATTTATTTAAGAGATCATCTTTGTGTAATAAAACACGTAGTGTCATGTGAGACAAGTGATGCAAAGACTAGCCATAGCAACTTAATTTTCTTACGAGGTTTCGAGAGTTTCCTTTTATGCTGCACGTGTAGTTTTAAAATCCTGTGCTCAACGTATTTCCTTAAACGCTCCTATCCACAATATTCCCAAATTAACTCATGCAAATAGCTTAGCGACATGTATTTTACCCTCATATCTCATAATGATCCACTCAATCTCTTCACAAACCCTCATCGTGGATTCTTAATCGATCAGCCTTACCATTTTCCCTCCTAACTTCATATTTTGCTCAAGAGCCAAGAAGCCATACTCCATTAGTTTGTCCTATGTATCAAGTTTCAAAGCTTCGAAATTGAATCAACCAAGATAAAACCAGCATTTTGATAAATATTGATCAGCGTTTATGCTTAAAAATGAAATACGCTATTTGGTCGCCATAATTTTTGGTGCATTCCATATTAACTTCTTTACCCTATTAGAAGCAGATCGGCCAACGCTAGCGTGATACTTTGTGGAGTACAGAACATAGTCAATGATTCGTCAGAAGGAACATTAGCAGAAGCAGAGCGTGTTGGTTCAATCAGTGATTAATGTCCCCGTGAAACCCCACAGCCCCCTTGAAGGACCTGGAATTGTTCCTCAAACCACTCGTGAGTCTCCATCGACCTCATTCAGGTGATTATGAATTACCGTGATCTGTTGGGATTTATTTAATGGAGCGAACTGTCATAGCTATTCGGGCCTCATGCTCCATGAACAAGAATCGATTTCACCAGAGTAAAAATGAGCTCCCTTAGGATTGGCTTCGGGTTTTGGCCGTTGAATTGAGTTGAAATAGGCTAACTTTCTAAATGTATGTATTGACGCTATTCAAGGCTTGATCGGAGCCTCAACTTAATATTCAGTTAGGGAGGGATCCGTCAACGTATTTCAATTGTAGTGGGCCATGATAGATTTAGTATCCGTGCTTGCCCTTCGCAATATTTTAATATTTTATGGCAATGATTAAACGTGGGAATAAATTCAAGATAGAAACTGAAACTTATCGGCAGGTCAGAATGTGAAAGTGCCGCATAGCACAACATAGCGCCTCTTTAGTCGGGATTTTAATGAATTGTGTTCCAATTTTGTCAGAGATGGAACGAATGGAGCCTCCGAGTGAGTCGATCCCGGCGCCTCATGGAGACAAAGCGGTGTTAGAGCCCACCCTTTCTACCGTTACCATGCCCGTTACCGAGCCCGTGGTGGCTCGGCCCACTTTGGTAAGGTCCTTGGACGCATATTAAGATTACATCATGGACAGATTTGGATTGATATTCATTATGGCTTTGAAGGTATTGGATGGATCAGGTGGAACAGCCAAGACTGCGGCCATTCTCGGTGGCGCCAAAGTGGTCCCGGTTCAGATCCAGGTGGTGCCCCAAGGACAGGTAAAGAAAGTAGCGTCTTATTTCATTTGGGGAATGGGGATGGGGAAAAGCCAGGATGGTCCGTGTAGACGCGTAATCTAAGATACAGATCGACAAATGAAATATGGGCCGAACGGAGGCAGTGGAGAGTATTTAGAAAAGCATGGTTAGGGGTGGAGAATGCCATGGCGCGGGCTTGTTGGATTGCGATTTTCCTATGGAGGATTATTCTCATTTTAAAAGACGAGAGCATTCATCTTTTTTTGCCTTCGGAGAGGAAGTTCGGTCGTTTTGATGAAGGACCTCAAGATTCAGGGTGGCGGGATTGTGTCAAACAGTTGAAATGTCCATTCGGTTGAGGGTGGCTTTTTATCTTCCGCCCACAGAGAACCGACAGAAAGTTCATGGAGTAAAACTATTTTTCTACCAATACCAATTCGTTTGGCACGTGTTAGAACCAAATGATCCTGTTTTTGTCGATGACAATTTTAGCCAGGGGTTCGTGTCCCGAATTGTAAGCCGCCATCCTGACCTTTGAACAGTGGCTTCTGTCTGGGCTTTGCAGAGGAATTTCTGGGCCATGATGACGATGATTTTTCATAAAAATTAACAATCCAGTGCAAAGTTTTACTCGACTTTCTGGCGCAGTCTTGTTAGTTACGGCCAATTTTGTTGATGTTAGTTCCTTGCTTTTGCGACAATTCTGTAAGAGCCTTTCTTTCTCTTAGGTGAGCAAGAAGATAACATGTGTCTGTGCTCAGCTTTGCCCCTAGCTAATGCGTGATCATTTTGATGAACTTTGTTGGTTGGTCTTATTCGACTAAGCTTGATTATTTTTTTTTTGATGCCTCGGTGGGAATCCAAAGCCTATTCTCATGAGTTTTCACACGGCAGAAATGTTCGCTAGATCTTGTTTTTTTTATTTGAAAGGGGCCAAACAGGTATTGCCTGATTCAAGTCCTTGGAAATGTACCCTATGTCAAGGATCTTAGTACAGGTTCGGCAGATTGTCGGTCTGTCACATCTTCTTCGGTAGTAGGAGAACTGTCTTTGAAAAGTGTTGTTATCTTTGACGAACTGATTTCATTTTCGAAATAGAGCACAACTCATGCGTTTCTTATCTTGAATAGTGACTGATCATCATGTTTTAACGGTAGATCCCAATTTCCTTGGTGGGTGGGAACTTGATCAGACAGAAGTTTCTCACCGCCACCGCCTCCACTGCGACCACCACCAACAATGGCTCACCCACTGGGACCAAGAGCATTATTCTAACCAAAGTCCAGACCCTGAATCCGGGACAAATCAGACCAGGGATACTTCAGCCCAAGACAGCCAAGATATTGGCCATCAGTGCGGGCCAATTCGCTAATGCCACATCCCCCTCTGCTTCTGTCAACACCAAAGAAACGACTGGAGGAGGACCGCCAGTCACTCCTACCACTACCACAACAACCACCACCACCATCATCACCACCACCAACAAGATCCCACCCACGAATCTAGTAGCATCGAGTCCCGTTAGTGGGCGACCGAATATCATTCGCTCACCCGCGGTAGTCAATCGAAGTGGGACTGATCCAACCATGGGTGTGAGCTCCTTGTCTCTACCGTCGAGTAGTCGCCGAAAGACGGCACATCTGCTCAAAGAAGATCCAAGTGTGTCGGAGAAGAAAGCCTCTCCAATGGTGGTATCCCAATCCAGTGTCAAGGACGAAATCACGTCCGACGAGAATGAAACGCCTCCGGTTGGACTAAAACAGGCCGAGGTCTCGGATCAACTTGAGATGAACGAACAGCAACCCCCGAAACCGGAAGTCGAATTAGGCAAAGAAGCTCAAGTAGTGGCTGCTGGCCTTCAGGACACGGTGACAATAAAAGTCGAAGTCGTCTCGGACATCAAAACGAAGGAGCTCGCTTCGTTCGATCCTTTCGAGAGTATTGATGAGACGGGGAAGAATACAAAGAGCGAAGAAAAAGAAATTGACGTAAGGAAATAGACGAATGTCACCTTTTAACACATTATTAATATGATGTCATTCTTGGTCTTCCTTTTAGTTCAAATCCAACGAGTTTGGTGCCTTGGAGATCAAGGATGCATCGAAAAGCAACTCGGAAACAAACTCGGACGGCCCCGAAGATCAAACCGATGAAGACATTGACCTGACTTGCAAGGAAGAAACTCCTGAAAGTATGTTGGTCGAATTTCGCAAGACCTAAGATTGAGTCATACTCATAGACTTATCTAATATCATGCTTCCTCATTTTTTTCAGGTCCCGTTGATGAAGGAGTTCAGGGAAAAGGCGGGACCGCGAAAGCGGCGGCTGGAGTCAAAGCCACGAAATTGGTCGATGATTCACCATCAACCAACACTAAGAAACCTCCCCAAGTCCGCCCGGATGAGATTGTCAGTTGCCAAGGTTGTGGATGCTATGCCATGGCGGGGGAATTCGAGTTCCTCCCGGATTCGGCTTGCTCTCGGGATTGTTTGGGAAAAATCCGTCAGAAACGCCGGGAAAAGGCTCGCAGAGAGCGTGAACTGGTCTGTCAGAGACAAAGGAGAGAGGCCAAAAGGAAGGAGAAAGAAAAGGAACGATTGGAGTCACAACGCAAGGAGAAAGAGGAATCGGAAACCAAAGTGGAAAACGAGAAGAGACTCGAACAGGAGGAGCAAGATGTCCAAGACGAAATGGAGGAAGACGGTCTCCGCGAATTTGAAGAAAAGAATTCGGGCAAAGGCTCCAAGGGAAGAAATGTAAGGACGATTATCTGGGGCTTGTCATATATGAGGCTCCCATCTTCATCATTTTTTCTTTCTTTCTATTTCTGCCATTCTATCCATCAGGTCCATGGGCATTTCAATCAGATCTATCCGTGGTACGATATTCATCGGGGTTTTTCGTGGTATCGTTACCTGGAGTACACCAATGCCAAAGCAGCACCTGCGCGTCTTTTTGTTCATGATCGAGTCAAGAAAATGGTGCCTCAATTTGAGTTGGGCATGAAACTAGAAGCCATCGACCCCGAGCATCCAGCCTTGATCTGCGTCGTGACAATCGCTGATATTCAAGGTAGCTCTCATACAATCTGATGATTGGCCCTCAATAATCACGAATTTTGATTGCTTCGCTTTCAGGCTCGCGCTTCCGGTTGCATTTCGACGGACACTCTTACTCCTACGATTTTTGGGAGAATATGGATTCTCCCAATGTGCTACCCGCCGGATTCTGCTCTTCTCATGGCCAGCGGCTTGAGCCGCCAAAGGGCTTCAAAGGTCGAAGCTTTGATTGGAATACTTATCTCGAAGAGACCAGGAGTCAAGCGGCTCCAGCGGAAATATTTCCCAACCAATCATCAAAGGTAGGACTCGACCTTTTGTCAATTCCTCGTATTCTCGTGCCCGAGGGGTTTTCAAACCCCAAGCATATTTGTATTGGTATCGAAGTGAGTGGGCACTTTGACGGTTCCGATCGTAGGGACAATTTCAAAGAAAGAGAACCGAGACACAATCTGTGACTGTGTGCGGTGATATTCAACCCGGAGGCGATCTTTTGTTGCAAGCCGAAAATTTCCACCTCTCCTTGGATGAAAATATGGGATGAATGCAATATCGCAATATCACAAAATCACAAAATCACGTGGGCGGGTGGATGGGACCAAGATTTGATTCATGTCGAAAGAAGAAAATGCATTTTCGTTTGATTTGTATTGTTATCCATCCATCCTCTTCCGATCCTGACAGTTCTGACGATGGTGATGATAATGATACTATTGTTGTTTTGGTTGTAGCTCTCGGATGTGTCGTCGACGTGGCGAATTGGAATGAAAATGGAAGCCGTGGACAAGCACAATGCCAGCCTCGTGTGCGTTGCCACGGTCACCAATGTCCTCAATGGGCGGATTCTCATTCATTTCGATGGTTGGGAAATGGCATACGACTACTGGATTGTGCCCAGCAAATGCCCATTTATCCATCCTGTCGGGTGGTGCGAGAAAAACGGGATTGAGTTGACACCCCCAAAGGGTAAGAGTAAACAAAACTAATGCAATCTTTTTCATACTTTGGCATTTTAAAGCTTAGATGAGTGTAGAGTTCTGAAATTAGAAGATGCCCGAAAAAAGTGCAATCGAGGGAATACGTGATCCTGAACGTTCTTGATAGCAACAAGGAAAAGTTCCAACCGGTTACTCGTGGCAACACTATCTCGCTTTGTTTGCGC
>NC_081447.1:14364617-14383792 GCF_007210705.1 Tigriopus californicus
GCATGAACAATTTGTTTTCCGTTTAAAATCTCGATCGTTCTAGCCCTGTTTTGTAAGTTGAAGCCAAACACATTGTCACCACAAACGTTGAAGGGTGATGTACTTTGACTGGTACGTGTTTGTCAGAACCAGAAATGCTCCAAGCAAAAATATGAATCAGGTCGTGTCTTTTCGCTTTCCATGCCTTTTTCCCAGGACTTGTCGCTTTGCACCCGATTCTGAAACATGGAAGGAGACTGATAAGTGAAAACCAATTTTACCCAACCTAAAAACGTTTGAAGTACGGAAAAACTTGTTGGTTGGCCATGTTGGATAGCGATGTACGTACCTAAGACGCGATATACAGGATGGACTGATTGATCCATTGAACGTTTTGAATGTGTAATTGTTGCAAAATGTCGTTCGCTCGTAATGGACCTGAGGAATGAATTACTTAACTTCTCAGGCTAATTATGTATAAATCATTGCATTCGCCTTTACTGTTCGAAATCCGCAATATTAGAATCGTTTCAAGAATCATGTGAAAGTCGAGGCAGGAAAAAGTTGCAAAATTTCGGTTGGAGAATAGCCATTCAAACTTCAGTGCTTTTAGTAATGTAGAACTTCCTTATCACGAATGTTTTGCTCAAGGGACCGACAAACTTGGGCGGTTCTTAATTGGCATCCAACCAAAGGTTGCCTTTGCAAAAGTATCGAGGACGAGGAGAAAAAGAAGATTGCGGTTCTTGCTTTGGGCAAAGACTTGAACCCATCTCTCGAGGTTGAAGCTTTTATGTGAGGCTCACTTTGACGCTTAACAAGCGGACAAATTGAACATACACGTGACTTTTTGTACCAATTTTCCTATGCTTGTCATTCGAACCGTAGAGACAAGTTTTGTGATGAACCCTTCCTCGTTTTGAGGTGGCTGTTTTCTCAAATATTGCTTCAACTGAAGATGTAAACATTTAGAAAAATGTGTTGAAGATCTCTCATCATTTTTAAATGTGTTTCAAAATGTGAAACCCAAATTCGAAACCACTTCATTTTTCATTTTCAAGGGCTGCTAAACTTACTTTGCCTTGATTAACACAATACATTTCTGGCCTTGTGCCGGAAGTGTCGATCAATTGGAATACTGTTCTCGTCCTATATTTTAACGGTTCTCCTATCAGGTTTTGCCACTTTTAATTGGTTTCGGCCTGTTTTCAATCAATCAGATAAAATATACCGCCCTTGATGTGACGAATAGAGATTTTGTGCGTATAGCAACGAACTTTCTCTTTGCAACGCGATTAAAAGATTTTCCAGATTCTAAAGACTTCTTATGACGAGGGACCCACCTTTGTGAAGCAAATTCAATTTAAGTGACAAAAAACGACTCTTGACAAGTTTGCCGAAAGGAACTTTCCGCACCTCTTGCCTCCTGTGGATGAGTGCCAAGATTGAATGGACGTAGTTATCGTTCAATCGAGATAAAGAACACCCAATTCTCTTCGTTTTGAACCAGGATGAAAACCCTAGTGTCAGGCAGCCTTGCATAGCGTACCTTCAGTCAGCATTGAGAGGTCTGGTGGATCCACCGGCGATCCTAAGTAAACTTTGGCCTTTCACACTCTGATCAGAGCGAACATTCCCCATTCAAGGGAGTTATTCCCATCAGACGGAGCAAGTCTCCTGCTTTATTTAGGAAAGACAATTTTACCGCGGGGAGGGGGGGGGGGACTTCCCCTAGAATTGTGTTTGCCTTTTCCCTTTTGGAGCTCTTAAAGAAGGACAGATCAGGAAGACCGATGCTAAGCACCTTGCAATGGATTTCATGATCAATGGTCATTCATATATATATATATTCTCTTGTTCTTTGAAGGCTACTCAAACGAGTCTTTCTCGTGGGACCGGTACCTCGAAGTGACGGGATCGATGGCCGTTCCACCGTATGCATTCACTCCCGTGCCCACAGAGTCGCAATTTCGAGTGGGAATGAAACTCGAGGCTGTGGACAAACGGAATCCAATGATGATCCGCGTGGCCTCCGTGGCCTCGGTGGAAGGACATCATCTACAGGTACATGCCATAATTGATTCAACTAACCGTGAAGGCCGGCGGAAATGGATCGTCAGCCCACATTGAGTGGCTTGAATGCCAACTCGACTCTACGAGTATGGTGCAGTCTCCAGAGTCTAATTTGAGAGTATGTGTTTTCCCCCTCTGAATCTAGATCCAGTATGATGGATGGCCGGAGGAGTACAATCTGTGGTTTGAGGATTTTTCACCCAGTTTGTATCCCGTATCTTGGTGTGCTCGGAATGACCACCCGCTAATGCCACCGCTAAGTAAGTGTGCCGCATTATTTCCCCTCTATTACACTACTTGTCAAGTTTACATAGTTATGTTTCCCCCCCATCTTGGCTCAAAATAGTCGCCAAAGGGGAACGAACAATGAAGAGGATAGAGAACAAGCCCCTCCCCCCCTTCTTTGCCTTTTGGAAAAGATAACAGATTCTGTTTTATTTCAAGCCTTCGAGCTACGATAATGTGTTGAGGAAATATTATTCTTTCTCACTCTATCAAAGTGAAGAGTATTGGAAATATTCGCCTTTACTGTCTACTACACATCCACCGCGCCAATGGTAGCCCTAAAGTTGTGCCTGTACATGCTACAGTAGTAGTTACAAACGTAGTCCAGCTATACAGTAAACCTATATAGGTATAGTCCATCCTCCAATGGACCATATCGGAAAGCTTTCAAACCTATTCTAGCCAAGCTGGATGAAAACGAAATATTCGTGAACTTCAAACATCGACCCGAAACTATGTACCTACACTAGACTTTGATTCCTCCTTAACATGCACTCTTTCCGTTGGAGCTAGTTGCCATGACAATGGTGATGAAAATTTTGTGTGTTTTTCAGCCCCCGAAGAGATCAAATTCTATCAGAATCGTGTGGCCTCATGCCCTGTGGCGGGTTGCCGTGGTGTGGGTCACGTCAAAGGTGCTCGATTCAATACCCATATGGCCGAGAATGCATGTCCATATGCCACGCAGAATAGGCATGTCGAGCCTCCGCTACCCGATAGAATCCAAGGACTCACTTTGGAAAGGTAAGAAGAGTAGACGGTTTTTTTTTCTTTTTCCTACAGCCTTTCAGATCGTCTTGGACAGCGAAGCTCTTGAGAAAACTTCTTCCCGCGACGGTGGTGCGTAGCTTCAAAACACCTTTGATAGCTATTTGACAAAGAGCCACTGAAGAAGTCGTGGAGGGGTAGTCAAGGGACAAGGCAAAAGTTGAAGGCAGGCAAAGTGTCCAAGTTAGACGGTTGGAATGATAAAATTCGAACGTCTCCCGTTTTGAGGTGCAGTTTGAATGGGAGCTCTGTGCATTTGAGGGATGGGACAAGACATGAATGAAAACCCAAGCACTCCTAATGAGTGAGGGAAATGGACTGAAACGTGCCGAAAGAGCGAATAGACGCACTCTGAGTAATGAATTAGCTTGCCAGTCGGGCAAGGCTTAGGCGAGAAATAGAGAGTGATACACACATACAAAGAGACACAGACAGAGAGAGAAAGAGAGAGATGTCTCTACCTACGTACATCATTGAACATGAGGAGTGCAATTTTGGCTACAGTCAAGCCAAGACGCGAATAAAGCTAGCGTAATAAATATGAACCCGCATGTCGTTGCTGACATATTTAGTTCCATCCGAGATTTCGCAGATACTCGCGCTCAAAATGAGCTCTTTTTCGGATGGGTTTTCGTGCTTGACTTGCAAAACTGTCATCGTCGTTCTGGACATCATCGTCTTTCAGTCAGGAAAGCAAAACGAAAATCATCGCATGAATTTCAATCTGAATTTCAGGTCCAGGCAAGTTTTAGAGGCCAGAAGCAAAGGTACAACCGTGCATCAGCAACAGCAGCAATATCAGATACAACAACAACAACAACAACAGCAACAACAACAGCCACAAGGGGGTGGTCGGCGGAAACGGAAGAACCGGCGATTCTTTGACGAAGACACTCACATAAGTGACCATTCGTCGACTGGAAGTAGTCATGAACCTCCCTTGAAGAAGCTGCTTCAACGCTCTGGACCCGTTGGATCCAGTTCTCGCTTTGATCCTCAAGCCGAGGAGATCCGCTCGGAAGTTTTTCAGCCCCGATTTTGCCACACTCTCCATTCGGAACGGCTCAACTGGAAAGCGAACTCGGAATTCCTCCGAGAGAAGTTGGCCAAGTTCGAGAACCATCCGAAGAAATTCGCCCTCTTGGGGCCCAAGGACTTGGCCAATATGTTGCGTTCCCTATTCCCAGATCTGAATTCAGAGTTTGTCAGCAAAATTCAGGAGGAAGAAATTGATGGGGAGGCTTTTCTGCTCCTCAACCAGAGCGACTTTGTCCAATCCATGGGCTTCAAACTGGGCCCAGCTGTGAAACTTTTCAACGTTGTTCTCTTCATCAAAAATCAACTGAAGGCTGTATGAGCATCCAAACACATGTCGTCAATCACCAACATAACCGACAACCACCACCGCCACCACCTCAAATATCATTAAGTCCGAATACGAATACACACCCTTGTTATTTTGTTTGCATTTGAAAGTCCTCTTTTCGAATCGCTCGTCACATGCACCAGATACAATATGATCGCGTACGTAGCATTACACAAGACCACTTGAATCCTCAATGGGTCTGGTCTTCTAGAAAACAGGAAAAAGCGACGACCGATTTCTGGAAATGGGATATCCTCTCATAGAGAAAGAGAAGCACTGGCGAGAAAAGAATCAGACCAACTATTCTCATTTGGGTCGTTCGCAGAAGGACTCCATGTACCGACCGCACACAATCTGGAACGAAGTTCTTCAACGATCCCGTCGAGATTCCTCGCCAAGTTTCTGGTCAATGGTATTTTCAGCGAGAAGTAACGAAGATTAATATCAAACTTGAAGGTTATATGAATGTTGCCGCAACCAAATCCACTGCCCGTTAAATATTTCACTTTTGCCATTTGTGACCGGGTTCTAAGGATGGTACGATTGGAATACACTATAGAGACAAAGTTGAAGGTAGGTTAAAATGCGAGTTGCAATTACAATGCAATTACAATAGGGAGCATTGTTCTCTTAGAATTTCAGAGTTTTCTAGGATAGAAAAAAAAATGAAAAAAATCGTAAGTGGTCTTTGTTTGGTCTTTAGACCCTGTTTTATATACGTACACTCTTAGATTGAAATTACGAAAAATGGATTTATTCATAGTCAATCGAGCGTACCATATTGCTCATTCTCTAATAAAGCTTTCAAGACGACATCCAATACGTCACTTCAACTTCAAATCTTCGTATCTTGTCACAATCATATCTTCGGAATGCTCCTGTTATATATGTAATCAAAGGCATTGCATCAATTTTCGTTGCTCTCGATCGAAATTAACGAATCAACCATTGAGAAAGACACCTGTTGTTATGTCGCTATGATGGACTATACCATCGATATCCACCTTTCTCTTCGATTATAGTAAGCATCATGATGGTTTTGAAGTCAACACTTGTTGCTTATTCCATGAAGACCATTGCTTTCGATTTCATAAAGCCCTTTTGTTTCTGGGCCTAAGCAAGCGTGAACTCGCCTAAATACGCCTTCACCTCAAAAAGCCAAAAGGGCCTTCTTTCCTGTCACATCCAGTTTTTTTGCCCACACAGGCTCTAAAGTCAGGGCCAAAAAATGAAAAGTTTTCCGAGGCCCTTCAAGGACAATTCTTGGTTTGTCTATGAATCGTGTGAAACCCAACCAAGAGAAAGATCGTGTTAGATGACATAGGCTCTTTGCTGTTATATGGGTGGGGCTGGAGAAGACGCCCCTATGGCTGTGCATGCAGTCATCAAGACCGTTTGTTTCAGCTGGAAAAGCCCCACGTTGCTCTTGAAACGGAAAAGCTAAGAACCAGACAAAGACAATACTATAGCTAACTTAAAGCCGACGAGCTGAAGGATTCAGAACGGCAAATAAGATTACACAATCCCCCTTGAAAATGGAATCATTCATGGCTGGGGGGGGTGCAGATTTTTGGCACATGTAAATAAAGGCATGTGGAACCCAAAAAGTGGGGAATGAAATTCGAGCCACAAACGATTAGCGAAAACAGGCCAAGAAAAAGAAAACCTTGAGGGCATTGATGAAAGCTGAAATTTTAACCCATAAGCTAAAACACACCTGAAATAGGATTCAGAAAGTATTTCTGACTTGAAAAATGTTCATACTATTGAGTTATGGCAATGAATGTGGGATTGAATAAAGATGAAGACCATTTCCATTGACACACTATGCCGTCATGCATTATTATTGTTGCTTAGTGCTTACAACACGCTAACACATGTATGTTTGGTGATGAGGTGTTATGGCAGTAGGATAGGGTTCCCAATCCTCAATTTTGTCAAATTCGTTTACAAAACATCGGAATAAACAAATGATGATATAGCAAACTGGGATTAGAATTTTCCTTTGCTCCTTTTCCTTTTTGCCCACCGAAACGTTACGTGAAATGCAGATTCGGATTCCCCGAAAACATTTGAGCACAATTACCTTGAACAGAGCTCCACAGCTCATGAATTCCACCAAATGTAAAGGTTTTCAGGATTTTTTTACTTCAAATGGGCAAACCAAAATTGAAAACAGCCAATCAGCGAAGACACCTCTCTTGCGGCTTAAAATCTCATTGGTAAGTTTACTGCATCCCCAATTCATTCATGGCTTTAGGCTTTCTCTACCTACGACAAAAGGAATTGCTCCTCGATTGCAGGAACGACAATGACGAAAGGACGTCAATGATGTAACGACTGGTTGCAACCCAGGGAATGTGAGCGATCCCCAAATCTAGGCAAGACAGGGTTGATCCAATTCGACGTGTGTTCATGGCATGATCAGTAGTAGATCTTGTGAACCAAGTTGTAGATGGGTCCATGGGATGTCGCGATGTGGTTGCTCGAAATGATTCAGATTAATGAGGAAACTTTGTTTAATGCAAAAACTTTTCCACTAGTACATCCATCGTCCAAGAGGATGAGGGGTGATTCATCAGTGTCTTCTTCAAGGAACGAGGACTGGCTCATGATGGCTTCACTCGTTCCATATGTTCCAAGTGACACTCTCAGGCCCACATAAAGCAGTCTATCATTTGCATTTCCACTGAACACAATCACGCATACATAGAAGGAAAGATGAAATGGGCTACCACTACCGGTTAACCGGTTAACCGGTTGAGACGGACAAGAAAAAACACTAACATGGATCTTGTCGGGCAAAGAGAGAGTTCAAAAACTAGAGGAGACGTATTTAGGACTATCCCATGGGATGGAAGATGCATCGTCATCATCATCATCATCGTCATCGTTCCACCTTGATCCTCCACTGGACCCAGATCCTAACAGACAGGGAGTCAATCATCACAGTTGTGTATTTATCGTATATTTATTTCCTCGTCGACATGAGCTCGCCCTCATTTTTTGATGGTACCATGTCGATGTGAGTCGTTTGGACCGCTCGAGGGAATGTCGTTTTTTGCTTGTTTATACCACAATGTATTGATGACTGACTGACTGACTGACTGACTGACTGACTGAGTGTGCTGTTAAGTTTTTGCACGTCTTTCCAAGCCAGAGTTTGGATAGCAAAGGCAGAGGTAATAAATAGACTTTGCTCTCAGACATTAGAGAGCTGGATCCGTGGTAGATATCTGAAAAAGATACAAGGCCATCATAGATTGTCTGGAGATTACCCAAGGATTACGACGTCCTTGCCAATTTGCTTCCACCCGGATTTGAACGGCCGTCATAACAGGATAAAACAATATGAAGTATGAGCCGTAGTTGTATTTGAGTGCTGGCTACCGATCCCAGTGTTCTACCCCAAGGAGTGGACTAACACTACTACAGTCCATAACTGGGTGCCCTTCATTGGTGTTGTGCCATGTTGGTACGTATGAAAAGATGGATGGCCATTGGACTTGAATCCTTCAGTGGAAAGATGGAAGAAGACGACGACCCGCCATCCAAACGCCTCCAACCCAAGAACCCAAGAACCCAAGCAGTGGGGAGTGAGTAAAGGCAGAAAAGAGACAAGCTTGTAATGCTTGTACGTACATAGAAGCTCCTTTTGACGCTCGATCCCCTCAAATCCCGGCCAACAGCAACAGACCTTCGAATTGCAGAGATCGGAGGTACGAGAGTAGTCGAACTACGAGTACGAGTACGTCTCCCACTCCCACTCTTACCACTACAGTACCTACAAGGAGAGAGAGAGAGAGAGAGAAGTACACGGAATAAGAAATAAGGCCGCTGCTCGGCGTGTTCCTTTACTTCCCTCCGTCTTTCTTCGTGGCGAGAATAATCAGCCTCTGGCCTTCTGCGCTAACGGACGGTAGACTCGAGTGAGCAGGTCCACGGAGAGGTGAATCAAATCAAGCTGAGTGGAACAATTATTCGTAGACAGCACTCTTGTCGCTCAGACCCCCCTCCCCAAGATACTCTGTGGGTCAGATCGGTTTGCTTGTGGTTGGACGCTCTTCAAGTACACATGGGATCACCTTGAAGCTAACAACAAGTCCATTTGAGAAGTCAATATCCTCATCGAGGATCCAAAAGTGTTCCAGAAACAACGAGAGGAAGAGAAAGAATCAGGTTCCTCTCTTTCAAGATCTCCTTTTGACGGTTTTGTGTGATTTCGTGGATCGAGAATAAACGACTGGACTTTCCACCTGCCCATTGGTGGTTGTTCTTTCAAGTCCCCAAAACCAATCGTCCCAATTCGGAATCGGAAGAAGAGCCGGTTAGCCGGAAGGAACTTTGAGGGTAAGTGTCCATTACGACATGGTTTCGTCTGTTCACATCCGACGAGATTGATCCGAATCTCAACGGGAAGTGATCAAGTCCCATTAGACCCATTACATCCATAAGGCATGTGTACGTTTATTTCCCTCTTTCTGACGAACCACAGATCAAATTTGCCCACAACTTCAATCCCAAGAGCACTCTGTACGGTAGACGGACCGCAAAAGGGACTGCTTATCATTTTGGATATAAAAAAACGGGAGGAAGGAGAGAGCTCCTTCGGTTTGATCGACGGTGTTTGAATAATCATGATTACTTGATAAGAATGCCACTTGCACGAAAGAAAAAGAGAAAGAACAATGAGTTCAAATCGATGATTGTTGTAAGAGATGAGAGATTGATGATGCCTGTTGGTTGTTGTTGGTTTTCACAAGAAAATGCTCTGAGAGCAACATGTTGTTGATGAAGTTGTTGAAAAAGTCTAAATTGAAAATCCTCAATAGTCCCGTGGGAAATCAAAGCCTTAATGGATTGGATTTGAGTAAAAATATGCTTCTATTGATTTGTGGGAATGGTTTACATTAGATATTTAAATGAGTTTGTCTGTTTGTCTAGGGGTTTTTGGGTCGTTCCAAACCATTCATGAATCAAGTGTGACAAAAAGACACGTTTACGAATTTGTGGTCATCATATTAAACAATCAATCACATAATCTATGAAAGGACCGTGAATGGCACAAAATCCAGCGTGTTGTGCATTTCGAAGCGAACATTTCGAGCCGTTTCCCGTGTCAGAAAAGCATCCTATTCAAAAATAATGCATACGACTGAAATAAGACAAAAAAACCTGGGTTTGTTAAGGTACTGTTTAAACTTTTTACAAACATATTTGTGCACAAAGATCAATTAGCAGGTATCATGGAAATAGGAAAACAGTATGTAGGACGGCTCTTCCAAACAGTCTTGTATGATTTAGTCTAAACGAAATCAAAGCATTGGTACATGCGGTACTGACAGGAATCAAATCAATAATCACGGAAGCTTCCGACTAGGGCTACCAATTTACATTTTCAATGGCCTATAACATTACTGGTGGAAGGTCCAAAACTCGTTACATTACCTCAAAAAGTAACCCTGACTTTTTCTTCTGCCAAACCAGGGCTGCTTCTTGCTCAAACTTAACTTTTTGGTTTACAATGGAATCGGCGGGTGCTTTCACTTTCCACGTTTTCTGGCAACCTTGATCTTGAAATTTGATTTGATCCCATTTCAAGTAGATGGGTTTGTGGCCTTCCGTAACCAGTCCATGGGCTTGCATTTTTTCCGCCCATAGTACAGACGTTTCTCGACAAATATATTCCGCACAAACCTTTTGGAAGAATACATGGGATCTGCAGGTAATCATGATGATGTCGGTAAATTGATTCCGTCGAACAACTGCGCTAATGCCTCGTATAAGATACCATTAGTCTATCTGAGTGTTCCATTTGCGAGCTCCGAAAGTTTCCAAATTAATCCAGTGGAAGTGGAAAAAGAAAGCTATAATTAATCTACAACACGCACAATGACACCAAATCTTGGATTGCTCCCTTGAGGATCCCCTTTGTTTGTGGCTGGTTCCAATCTTCGCCCGATTTGAAGGTTTGCATCGAGATAAAACTCGGATCAATGTGGGATAATTCTGCACGGAATTGGGAATGGCAATGGCAAGATATGGTAAAAATGAAAACTTCAAATACTTCAAAACGCACCGCCCCAATAATGTGGCAAAATAGTAATAAGTTGAAGGGGAGTGAAACATTGTAAAGAGTCAACCCAGCAGTGAAAGCTCTGGAAAGGATTTGGTTCATTTTTCCTCACAGGACATTAAAAAGGCAACAATGCAGTAATTAGTTTGTTGCACTTTGAAGTTGTTCAAAAACAAGAACTTTTGGCGAAGCGAGGACCCGTGAAAAACAAACCGAGTCAATTCCATCTCTTCTCTTGGAACCGAGCTCATTAGCCAATGTCATTACAAAAATATTCACTTACCCTGAAACCTGAAAGATGTGCCAAACTAAACCCTAAAGTTTCTACAACAAGCAACCGGATCTTTGTAAGGTAACATTCATCATCCTTTGCTTTGGGCGAGGACCAAAAGTAAAATGGTTCTCAATTCACGAAAGCAATTCACTCTTTACAGCAGTGTTTTGAGCCATCTCATTTCATTAATTTTGATGAAGTTCAAGTGCAAATTAAATATTCAACTGCATGGGTTGGGCAGAGGGACCAGTCCAGTCAACCTCAAGGACTTTGATGTCATTCACCCTCGCTTGAATATCGGTTCATACATACGTGGTCGTAACCAAAAATGGACAAAGCACATATATAAAAACAATAGCGTAGCGTGCGTACTGCATTTTGCAGAATATTGCCCATGCAAAACCTGCAATCACTTTGTTCCCTTTAAGGACACCAGACCCACTTTATCGCTCGGTGTAATACGATTTTTCTGCCAGACTAGGGAACCCATAAAACTGTTCACCATTCTCGTAAAACAAAACAGATTTGCTCCCTGCCAAACATTCTCCCAATCCATAACGACATGAGTTGCTCCCTCAAAAAGCTTAACCCCATTTTTTCGTCGAAGGCAATGAGACTTTGTACATTTCCCGAGAGCCTATCAAACATGATTGGCCTTCGTTTTTGTTAGTAGTCACTAATAAGCATATTGACTATATCAACTACCACGTTTTTCCGATATCACGATACTAGTGTACCTATAGCGTGAATATCGTGAATCCATATGTTGTATTTAGTACTGTAGATTGTGTAAAGTGTGGATCGTAGAAACGCTCATCAGATTGAGGCATGCTTGCACGCAGGCCAAGATTCAATTGGTATCTTTTTCCCCGCAAAAGATGCTCGACGACACAATCACGAGAGAATTTTCAAAGTCATCTTCATTGGCCGTGACTGTCACGTTGGTGACAATTTCGTGTAATCACGAACGAAAGTCATCGATTCAGTCGTTTGCTCGTTGCTTGTTCGTGTTCAGGATTTTCCAATCACCAGGACGATGACATGAGAGAGCCAAAATTGAAATTTAATCATTTTTTGAAGCTCGTGCAAGTGATTGGAGGGTGCTCGAAGAGCAGGACAAGAATATGAATTCCCACTGAACGCATTCCTCGTAAGTACATACGGTGCCCACGTTATGTAGGAGTGCTTTCGATAGATCCAACTAAGGCTTAATAAGGACTGAGGATCTGGAAGGCAAAGGAAGGTCTCTTCCGGTCTGCTTGTCAAAGAACACGTGGTTACTATTGTGAAGGCTCTCAATGGGGGCTTAGCTCCGAAGAGATTTTGATCCATCTTTTTTTGGCCCAAAAAATTGGAGACCGAGAGTGAAGATATTTGAGAAGCTTGTTCAACAAAACAGGTGGATTTGCTCTCCAACCAACCAACCAACCAACCAACCAACTAAAAGGACGAAAGGTTTGGAATTGGACCCAAAGGTTTCCCGTCTCTTATCTCGTTTGGGTCAGTCTTTTGTTCATCATCTTGGTAAACGAGTCATTTTGTGCCTGAGCAAGTGCAAAATCCAATTTCTACACAGAGTGAACTTCGAACCTCTAAAGCTCCCGGTGCACTTTTGCCTTTCTCTCTTTGCCAAAGGCGACATCTTTTTCACCTGACAACCAACAACGACAACAACAACAGCAACAACAGCAACTAATCCCTTTGTAAAAATGAGCACCAAATGCCTTGATAGAAACTTTCAAGTTATGACTCTCCAATGCCGTTTTACCGAGCAAGCAAGTCTTCTTCCTGTCGGTTACTTATCGCTGATGGCACTGGGAACAAATTTTGAACAGTTTTGCCAAATTTTAGTTATTTCTTTTCCAAGCAGAAGTTCCTTGAACTTTGGACGATGAAAAGATCTCAAAAAGATGAGAATTAGGATCGACAATGAACCCATTGTTTCCGGTTCATTTAACATCGCCAAGTTTTAGACCTCTGCCCAATGGAGGTCATCCTGGAACAGCCGGGTCAAGTTGACGGGGTGGTGACCAAAGGCCTTGGAACGTAGATTTCAAGGTTCCAACGAGACGTCAAAAGTTAGATATTGAGAATTGAGGTTGGAGAGATGTACTCAATCACAGATTTGACCTCCTCGACACTCAACAATAGGTTTCTATGCCAGAAATCCTCAATGGATATTGAGCAGACCCACCTCATTCAAAAATATGAGGATTGGTGGCCTTCAACGTGACCAGCTACGAAAAGTACGGCCAAGGTCGAGTTTCCGTTCCAAAAAAGACTATAGCAAGTCGCAACAATGAAAAGCAGACCTAGCCCCGCAAACACTTCATCTAATTCCTCGTGGTTCAACGTTGGAACAAATACGATGCAGTTGTTCCTTTCTGGTTTGCTTTTTTCCTTTGAGTCAAGACCTTTTGGTTGTTGGACAGGCGGGATTGATGAAGATTCACGAGGAAACGAAAACCAGTTGCGTTTGACAGAAATTCAACCAAACTCACCTGGAAACAAAAGACCCGCTGGAACACCAAACCGAAATGGGCTCTCTCAATTGTACCCCAGCTATTTGCATATCACCCGGCGATTTCACTCATTCATTCATTCATGCGCTCAGGATGGACTCTGAAGGCTGCGAAGGCTTGAACAGCTGGCTAACCATTTTAAGATACATGTATGGATTTCCATGCTACTGTGCCAATGACGTCCGGAGAGAGACTATTGAATTACTTTCAAGCTGTCGAGGTCGGTTGAGTGAGATATCAAAGACCTTGAGTCTGACAACTATCCAGGTTTAATAAGACCCTCCATAATTGGAGCACAACCTGACGATTGATTACTTCATTTGAAGGGCATGTTTACCTTCCTTTAAAGTAACTTTGATGACAAGGCTTTTGTTTGGATTAGTGAAAGTCTCTCTGATTTATTGAGAAAGATGCTAGGCCTTTAAGCATTAATCATAATTCAGAGCTGGGCTTTTCTTAATACTCGTTACGAACTTTCTGCCAAGGTTTACGTTCCGAATTTCCCGAGGCTTTGCCCGTTTCACTTTGTTTAAGATGACAAATCCCCCGTGGATTTAGACTCTCTGAACGCGACATGTTAGGATTACTTTAAAGATTACATAATTTACATAAAAAACAGTACAATGCACATTCTTGTAAATTGTTCTTTTAAACGTAAACCAAAAACACCTAAGTAAAAAACCTAAACCGTAAAGAAGGGATAATTCTTCAAAAATTGAAGGAATCTGTTTGAACTTCATCCATTCATGAGCAAACAAATCGATCCCAAACAATATTTCCCCACATCTCATTAAGGAATGTCTATTGACTTGACCGAATCTTAATGACTGCAATCATAAATTATCGCGCCGTCAAGATCACGCAAAAATTACTTTCATTTCCTTGCGAAATATGATCAATTACTATTGCGTGTCCAAGCTGTTTCTCCAGTCCTGGCCAATATTCTACGTGCCTACGTCCCACAAAGAAGTAACACCAATTTTAACACTATTTACTAATATCTTGCTCTCATAACCATGAACGAGATCTTAAATAAAGCATCACCATCAAATTAAGTTTCGGATGTAATATCATAGTATAAATCCAGTCAATTGCATTGCTAGCATTCCCATTTGCATTTTGGTTTTGTCTCGTTAACTGACCATATTCATGTTCAATATTAACACAAGTCATCTAGATCTACCAGCATTTACAAGAAGAGGAAGAAAAAGGACAAATTGGGAAGAGGTGTAAGGACACTCAAATATACATCTGAACTATAGATAAATCAAAACTTATTAGGAACGTCTAATGAAATGATGTGGTTGTAACTTGCTGTAATGGTAATTGAATTCGACTATTCCTAGTTATCTCTTCTACCTGCATCATTTTTGCATTGTTGACGTCTTGTTATCGAGACACTTTGATTTTCATCTAGATAACTATAGGGATCGAATTTTCATTGTAATATTATCTAGGAATATATGCTCCCGTTAACAAAATAATGAAAATCTGGCCATCTTTCTAAAGTGCTCAAAAATCAATCCCCATCACTGCTTTTACTTGTACTTAAGGAATCTTCCCACTCATTTTGCAACATGAGCGATCTCGGTTGAGTTACCGGGGTCGCAATAACGACAAGAAGCGAGTCAAAGGATCACACCTTCGTGGATGCATTTGGAACACCGTCAACAATCTCCCCCAGACGCGTGTGATTATGCATCCTGATATGTAAGGGAGTCTTTGAGCTCATTGGCCATGAAAGCGATGAGAGAGAGAAAAGGCCGCCACAAGGAAAAATGACGCTCAATCGAGAATGAGATCCCACGAACCTACATGTACCTACTGACCTCTTTCGTTAGATATGTACATAAACAGTGCTAGAAAGCCCCTCTCTTTTCATGTTCAAAGGCCAATGGCCGAGTTGTCGCTATGGACAGAGTCCGTGAGACTGGTATTCAGACTTCTCAGAGCCACATGACCTCATCTTCGTTACCAAGGAAGATTCCTCTCTCTCCCCATGATTTGGGGAAATCAAGCTAGATCACTCAGGGCAAGTGATATTGAGATCGGCTCTGCTGCATTGGCACATCCTTGGACGGTACTAGCTAGTTGCATGCATAATTTTTAGATTCGGTCGAGGATTTTCGTCTCGATTCAGGATGAGTTTGCACTAATGAACGAACCACTAAAACAAAAAGAGACTAATGACTTGTAACTAAGGTCCCAGGCGAAATAAGTGCGTGTTTAATCTAATACTGGCTCGACTTTTTGTGCGGACCATTACCCTTTGAAGCGAAGCTCTTAGAGAGACGAGCATTATTCGGATCCGAAATTTCATTCCGAGAGGACCAATGATCATTAATTTGGTGGAGTTTATTTTTGAGGCAAAAACGTTCCGAGTTTCAAAATGCCTTATGATTATATTATTGCAGTAGATTGATAGCGGACTTTCAGCTTTGGTAAAAATCTTGAACTATTGTGAATTGACTCTTGTGAAAATGGAGGAAGGCCTCAATTTCAAGCTTTGGTAAGCCTTTTTCACCTGATTTTAAAACGATTCAAAGTGTAATTTGAAAAAGTTTAAAAGAACTTAAAAAACCGTGGTTACCTTCTGTCAATTTTCCTTCTGATTTTTATCATCAAAATAGTTGTTTTCATTGCTGATTTGATGCACTTTTAATTTAACATCAATGGTTCGGATTTTTGGAAGTTCATTTCATGTGCAAGAAAAGTAACAAAAATGCCGAATTAGACTCTGGCATTTTTTGGGCGCTTTTTGGCCTTCAGTCCCTGGAGGCACTGAAGATAAAGAATAAAGATTGGGCTGAATTCGTTCAACAATTTTTCCATTGGGGATGAAAACTATGTCTGTGAATTTTATTGAACCAAAGAATTTACCTCTGGTGGCTTGAGCCGCAAAAAGGAGAGGTTAAACCCCAGAAACCTCAAACATATGTTGAAAAGATGAAGAAAAAAATGGAACGGTCGAGAAGTTAAATTTGCAAATTTTTATACGCCATTTCGATCCCAAATCCGTATACTTCCTTAGGCTGAAAATGTGTTCCGAGCACCAAACCATTTCACTGAAATGCTGTATAGATGCTGATAAAAATCGTATGTTGCTTTGCCTGTTTGTAGTTTGGCTTTGATTGCTCCCCTTTGAGACTCAATGAACCATGGTGAAAGCGAAGTTCGCCGAAAACTGAACAAGTTAATGGCACTTAATCGAAGGTTAGCTCCAATGGGCCAATCGTGCGTGCCCTTTTTACTTTAATGATCAGGGATTTTATCTGATGATATAATCCTATGTGTAGCAAACGTGCCACTAGAATGTTTTAAATGAGACTGCTGAGACAATGGGACAGATAGGGCTCGTTTGGGAACAAAACCTGCTTTCACCAAGTGATGTATATCGTGGACTGTTGGGATTGTTATTGTAACATTAAAGTGCTTTATATTGTATCAAATGGAATAAATCCAAATCCTGAGCTTGAATACTTGGCTAGAAAGAATACCTAAACAAAATTGCATGCATATTTTCGACCACTTTGAAAATCAGGAAACCAAGAGGAACAACTTTGAAAACATGATTTGTTCGGTACTTTATGGACTGGACATGAATGTGATTTATAGACTTTTTTGTATTGTTTTACTGATTTAAAAAAAACGGACCCCGATATTCAATATGATTGAATTTCGTTAAGTTTCATCCGTGCCAAGCCCGCAATCGCTCCCGGGCAATCACATCACGGGTCACGGTGTTAAGAATGTTGCTTAGTAACTTTCAAGTATGCTCTTAAGACTTTTAAAGACGGCTTTTCATATCAGAAAATCAAGAAGTTTGAATTCTGTTTTGTAAAAGAAGTCAGTTGAAAAAGAAAAAAAAAACATAAAATGACACTTAAAACACACCTAATGGCACATCAGACTAAAAGTGAAGAATATCAAAATCATTTGATTTAGTAATTGCACCCTCAGTAAAACATTCATGGACATTTATAAAACTGACTTTTTTTACAAAACAGAAATTGAACTTATTGATTTACTGATATCAAAAACCGTCTGAAAAGTCTTGAGAGCATAACTGAAAGTTACTTAACAACATTTTAACACCGCGGGATCTCAAAAGGAGTGTGCACGATGGCAATCCGAGTGTTGCTTTTGTTGCCATTGACGATGTGGAATGCTCTTCCCTTGAGAATGGTTATTCATTCTCCGAATGAATGTGGTAGGATTTCATTTAGGGACAAGCCAGCTCTCAAGGTAGGAAAAGGAATCTTGACTAAAATGTATCGGCTTTGATAGGAAGATCTGCTTTGAGGGGACAGAAAGACAAGTTAAAGATGGGCATAGACGTATCTGAATCTATCAGTCTTTTTGCTTTCTCAAGACTGGACTGATGTCACACAGACATGATATGATTTTAACTTCTGACTCAAATTAGATAAGTTAAGATTGGGAACAAAGTGAGTGCTGCTTGTTCTCTCGAGGCGAAATAAAGGGATGTGTTTTTAGTCAGAAGGTCAATATTCTAGATCAAGGGGTCCCTAAGTCACTTAAGCAACAACTGTAATGACCCATCGCCATTTTGGGAGGACAGTAGCATAATTTTCAATACCATGAAGGTATTAAAAAAAATACAAATCATTAGAGCAAATAAAAAACTTTCCTCATGTTAAAAAAACATTTGTTTAAATTAGTAAACTTTGAGATGTTAAAAATAAGTCAACAAACTGCTTTTTCAAGATTCAAAGTATATTCTGTGTTGGTTGATGAATAAAAATGTGGCCTTTTTTTGGCCCCAAAAGTTCTAGTGACCTCCCCGAAAACATGTGTTGACGTCATCTCTTTTTCCTCCTTTAATGTCCCAATACAGAGAAAAAAGGTCACAGAAGAGGTTGAATATCTTGAGACTCTCGAGCTCTCCTGGTCCTGATGGTGTGACATCTCAGTTTCTGATGGGATGTTCTCTGGTTCTTGCTCCTGTTTTCTCGTACTTGATGCGTTGCATCTTGGATCAGGGCAAGTTTCCATCTTCACTAAAATTAGCTCATTTTGTTCCAATTTTTAAAGGGGGAGATAATGCGCTCCCCAGTAACTATGGGCCGATTTCTCTCACTTCGAATATTGCGAATGTGTTTGAGAAGATCATGAAGTCCGAACTTGCTGAATTTCTTGAAGTCAATAAAGCCCTTCCCCTTAGCCAGCATGGGTTCCGAGCACATTTTAGCACGGTTACCCAACTGATTGAGCATTTAGAACAGGTCATTGAGGGACTGGAAAGGCACGAGTCAGTTGTTGTTGTCGCCAAGGCCTTTGATAAAGTAGATCATGGCCTTTTGTTGAATAGACTTCATGACATTGGGATTCAAGGCAAGGTTCTCAATTGGATAAAAAGCTTCATTCATGATAGGAAGCAAATAGTTAAGGTCGAGGGATCCCTTAGTGACATACATGATGTCAAGTCGGGTGTTCCCCAAGGCTCCATCTTAGGGCCCCTCCTTTTTATAGTATTCATTGCCCTGCTTCAAAAGCTTAGTATTACTGCCAGTCTCTCTTCTTATGCTGACGATACAAAGTTAGTTTCTGGTGAGAATGGCCAAGATTGCACTAGCCTGGCAAAGAAACTAGAAAGAATCTATTCTTGGGCTACCGAGAGTAATATGGCCCTGAACGGAATGAAATTCCGCTCAATGACCTTCGGGTCAACTCCATTGAATACTCCAATCGTAGATAATGGAGATGAAGATATTGAGCAGGTCTCATCTATGAAAGATTTAGGAGTAGTCCTCCAAAATAATGGAAAGTTCGATGAGCATATCCAGTTGAAGGTGGGTAAAGCTTTCCGAA
>NC_081447.1:14383832-14384173 GCF_007210705.1 Tigriopus californicus
GATCGAACTCGAAATTGTCACACATACTCTTTGTTACACAAAACCCAGATTCTGTGAAGAAAGCCCAATTGGGTTCACTCAGACAGAAAATGTGAAATCTCATCCTGGTCTTCTCATTCGGCCATTTTCCCTTTTGCGACGAATGCATGGGAACTAACCACTTTCAGACAGCCAGAGTATTGCACGTAGTGAACTGCACATACCAAATTAGCCTGGTTGGCAATCTGAGATCACCTTTGGCATCGGTGACACCCAATCATTTAACATTCAGAGAGTTGTTGATGGTCTCGGGTTTTCAAGTCGAAAGTGATGTCCCTGCTGTACTGCTCTCTCTGATTGTG
>NC_081447.1:14384209-14404846 GCF_007210705.1 Tigriopus californicus
TTGTTGATGGTCTCGGGTTTTCAAGTCGAAAGTGATGTCCCTTCTGTACTGCTCTCTCTGATTGTGCCAACAACGTGGCTTTGAGCCAACTACTAGGAGAAGGCCCTATTGTGTGTGTGGGAATTCCTCTGACATTTCCTCTACACAGAAGGCCCACGAGACAAATGGTGGGAAATCTAAATAATGATACCATTCACATGGGATCATTTGAATTGGAACCATTATTTAGATCATTCATATGCAAATTTTCTGTTTTGTCCATGAAGGCGTCGCGTTTCATCTTATGGGGTCATAAAAATGTTTTGGAAAGAACAGGTTTTTTAAAGTAGAGCTTGTCTGCAAAAAGCGTCCATGGGAGGAAGAAGAAAATGCGCTGGGAACTGCCTTGGTTTTATACTTCGTATACCCTAGATTCAAGGGTTAGTAAAATCTTCCAACTCTAATTCGTAGCGGAGGTCGGATGTCATGCCAATGAAAAGATAAACAAAATTGTAGCTTCTCCCATCAGTATTATTGGTGATCGGATTTTCTACGGCGGTGCACCAAAACAATTTGAATTGAAGGTTTTCACAGAGCTGACCAGTTATATAAGTTTTAAGTATGCTCTCAAAAAGGTATGCTCTTGAGATTTAAGGTCGAAACACCAAGCAGGACACTTTGTGCCTTATTAGAATAATCACTTACGGCTCAAAAAAGTATATGTCACTGAAAACACAGTGAATGCTGGATTAGGCAATGAAATCAATTGATCAAGCAGTTGCAATTTTGCGAGTCAAAAAATATAATGAATATACAACAGGCCGGCAGAAATTATCATAAGAGAGTCAGAAAATGTAAAAATGTCATGAGTGACAATTCTCTGAGCAATTTGCCGGTGTTTTTATCTGTTAATAACATTGCCTTTTCGGATGAAAAAAGTTTTCTTGAAGAAAGTGAATAGTATCGATAAAAGTTGCCTACTTATCTATCAAAAAGCAATCAAGATTCATAGCTTTTTTAATTGTTTGAAACGAACGTAAATGTGCGATGGTTGATAAATCATTTAAAATATATCAGTTGAGATTTTATGACTAGTTCTTTGGACAGCCTAGCTATCCGGCCAAAGTATCAATGCCCTCAAACAAGGGCGCAAAAAAGCTCAGTGTTCCAAGGGTCGTACAACGATTTTCATTCCTGGTTCCACAAAAAAGGAGATCTTTATATTGGGCACAAGCTCCAGATTGTGTGCCTCGTCTTTGTTCGCGGAACACTCCCATTGATTTCTCGGGAGACAAATCTGGTGGAAGAATTAATGGTGCTCTTAAAGTCTCGTACAGGCACTTTCCTAAGCAAATTGTGAATGCAGGCTGAACAATGGAGATATAGTATAGTTTAATAAACAAAGGAATAAAAGAAGAACCTCGAAGTGAAACATTTTTCTACGCAGTCAGTCTGTGGCATGGCGGATACGATTTTGCAACGGCGTTTGAATCTTTTCGGTAAATATTTGACTAACCGTCTGTTTCTTCAAAATTCATCTTGAATACATTTTGCAGTTTACCTTATTCCCTTTGATTCTCGAATTCAATCTGTGAATTCAAGTGTTTACAATCCAACATTGGGATTTGGTCTCATTTTCGATTCTTGGGGTTTGTCGCATTACAAAAAAAAATCATCATTTTCATATTGATACAAAGCTACTAAAAGTGCCGCAATCAATCTGATCATGTTAAAAGCCCAACTTTCTTTTAACAATTGTTTTAAAAAAGCATCACTTTTGGAAAGCAACTGTTTGGCCCACTCGCCTATTCCCATTTCTTATCTCATTCAAGTGTTGTAAATAGTTTAGAAGCAAGCACAACGGCATTCACCATTCCCATGCCAGACATGGAGCCGCATTATGATTTGGTTCAAAAGCCATGGTCTGGAAAAAAACGTCCACTGAGGGGAACTCACACTAGTATGTAAACTACACTAAGCCGACAATTCTCAATGAATTCGATCTCGCATGGCTAACTCGAGTCAAAAGCACGCCGCATCATTCGGACAATTACAAGCACATAATTGCAGCGAGGAGGTCTAAGTACAACGGTAGATAGCATTTCCCCTGCATGCAATATCATCCTGACCTTTGCTTCCTCCAAAATTCCTGGCAGCCTTTGACGTCATGTTTGATTGTGAACTCACGATCTAATAATAACGCACACAAAAGTTAGCCGTTTCACAGAGAACCCTGAAAGTTTTCCACGAGCACTTGTCAAGTCAAATTAAGATGCCATTACACCCGAAACGAGTCCTTTCGCCCACTTGACTGACGGCTTTCATCATGATTCGAATCTCTCAAAATTACCATGTTCCCGGCCAATGTTTGCTCAGCCAAATTGCTTTTAAATCCCTGTCTTCAATTTATCAACCTGAGGAGAACCCCCCCCCCACCTCCACCTCTTCAAACCCAGACCAACTAAACGTGAACAACAGAAACCACTGTAAAAAGTGAAATCCTTCTCGTTCCTTATCCATGGGCATGGGTAGATGTCATCATCTCCCGAGGACCAAGTCCCAAGTTTCTGATCAGGCCATGGCGCGTTGGCTTGTAAGGCCGGATCGGTTAGACCTCAAACACCATTAGGGATACATCCGCATTCATTACGTACACCACAGTAATTGAAATGATTCGGATTGTGGAGAGGAGATATTCTCCGTACTCTGAGGTTAGTGAGAGAAATCCATTGTCGGCCTGTCGGTTCAGATGTTTCCAAGCAGCCGCACAAAAAAACATGGACAACGACCTCAGCGAAGGACGGAGGGGGAAGAAAGTGATTCAAGTGAGAACCCAATGAAGGTAATTCATCTCGAGTTGATCCGCTGAAGAAATTCCATTACCGTCCAAGCCAGATAGGCTAGAGAACCTCGTGTGGTTCCGTGTTGTAGTTCACCACTATTGAAACGCACTCACAGCCGCAGCACTCACTTCTGGCACAATAACTACACCCATCCAACCGAGGATCCATCCAACTACATACGTATATCTGTACGTATACGGACACTTGGTGGGCGAGGGGGAGAGGGAAGAAAGTTGAGGTTGGGGAAAGAAGAGGAAAAAATAAGTTGGATCCACTCGAGTGTCCCCGTCCGTGGTATACACACTCTTACAACTTGGAATTGGTGGGTGGACGGCTCCAGAGCGTTTCATGAATGCCGTCGGTCTCATCTCCTCTAACCCTGCCATGATTTACGGCTGATGAGATATTTGGCAGCAGTGTGATGGATTTCGAAGGTAATGGACGATGGGGTCGAAACGAGAAATGCCTCCGCAAAGTCGACCTTTGGAATATTTTTGGGAACCCATCGGGCGAGGAAGATTTCCCTCACACATAGGATTGGCTGCACCTCGGTACAATTAATGGTGTTCATTTGCGATTGGATGAGATATTTCAGGAATTGATGGGATGGATGAAAGATGCTTCTTTCCATGAAAGCATGAATGGATGGGATTGCTTTAACCCAATGGGATAATTCGCCCACAGGAGCAAGTGTGGGAAGGGGGAGGTTGAGTGGCATGTTCAATGCCCTCAAGACAACAAAGTCCTGTTCATAAATCTAGCTATTTCAAGACTCCCATTTTTCCCACGGCCCAGACGCATGTTGCCCAAATGGAAAACGACACAAGTTTTCCCATTGCAAGAGCGCTCAAGGGCCCTCTTGTGGTGGCTATAAATGCGACTAATATCGACTGCTGCGGAAAATAAAACAATAACAAAATGGAGATTGTTAATTTGTCATGTCCGCGAACCCACGTATTCGTACCCGGGGAGAAACCTTGTTTCTTCCCAATGATAAAGCTGACACCCGATGCATAAATAAGGCGGTTTGTTGAACAACAAAGTGGCCCCCACATATGGTCTTTTTCCCACTCAAATGACACTTGGACAAGGATGGGATATATCTGACGAAAAGGGACCCCAATTCACAAAACAAAAACTGGTCTAAAACGGCCGAGTTCAAGCCAGATCGCGCAGATTCCTCACGTTTGAAATCGATATTCCAAGTTTATGAAACAAGCAGGAAGCAGCTCCTTCAACACCTGCTCTCAAGTGTTGCCAAATCAGGAACGAGGAAAAACTTGTCCGCATCAATCAGATCAGCCAAATTTGATTCGATCGACTGAACGGACTCCTTGTTAACGTGATGGGGGAAAGGCGTCAATCAAAAAAGTGCAGATTTCTGCGTCTCGCAGGGACTGGCCGTGAAAGAGAGAATGCATTTACCAAATTTGTTGATGTCTGCTCTGGGCATGAGAAATTCCTTTTTCTTAGTCATTTCCTACCTTAGTTCCCAAAAAAAAAAAAATTGGAAAAAATGCGAATTCAGGGAGGTCTGGTCTAATTTGTTGATGCACATGGTTGACTTTTCTGTCCATTTCCCCATTCAGGATTCGAATCCTCGACAATGATAATGAAATTCCAGGCCTTGGCTCTTGTTTGGCTCAAATTGGGGAGCTTGTTTCCCTATATCCAACGTTTTTTACCTTGTCGAGGCCGCATTGCTTCACTATTCATTCTAGTTCCTAGGGAACAGGGGAATTTGCTTATAGACACATGGTACACAATCGATGTTCATTGATGACATTCCTAGTACATAGTACGTATTAGGGATCAACTGGTGCTAATGTGCTTCCTTTTCCACTTTCAGGTAAGGAAATAAATTTCTCCTTGTCGTGGAATTAGGCTTGAAAGCATCGTTGTACTCTGGACTCGCTGGAAAAAAACGGGGTCGACTCGACAATAAATGACAATGAAGTGAGACGATGTATGGCGGTGAATGGCACGAGATCCAAGATGAGCCAAATTTCTTGGGCGAGATGGCTTCCCTCTTCCAGGGCGTTTCCAATTCACGTTTCACTCAGTCATGGTCAGGGTTGCCGAGTCGATTGATGTCATGTCCATTTTCATATCAAGTAGGATCTTATCTAGAGTCTACTACGACAGATTGATCAACATGGAATCAATTGGGTGTTATTGGTGCTAGCTGGTCTAATTTCTCTATGAAAAATACAGCTTTGGCATGTAATTGTGTGAACCGCAAAGCCGGACTTGCTTTTTTTTATTATTAGGATAGAGCCTGTTCAAATTCCAAATATGTATGACGTACACATTATTTTCGGTCTGATTCAAGGCTCAGATCCAATTTCTGGGGCAAAATGTGTGAATTGATTTGAGCGTAAATTGGGCGTAAAACCAGAGCTTAAGTTCATAGTTCGATATTTGAAATACATTTGTGACAGGTCATTTGATCTTGTTATGATTATCGAACCATGGCAACTCTGCCGAAATTTATTATACTTGATACGAAAAGACCACTCATGAAAACATGTAAAATAAGCCCTCAATCGACAAGCTAACAGGAAAACGCAGAATGAAAGAATCGCAAACGCAATCCAATCGTCAATGCCAATCTCTCGACCACGTTTCAAATCTCTTTATTTACAGTGAACAACTTTTTTGAAGTGTTTTGGGAGACTTGTCTTACTTTTGAATGAGAGATCGCCCTGGCAACCCTCGCCACTTTCATTCAAGTGAAAAAGGGAAAAAAAGAAAAGGCCAGAATAACGTTAGCACAAAGAATACTTCTTCTTGTTCCCGTTTTTTTTGTCATTTTCTTGCGATGAGCGGCCTGGATTCTTATCTCAACCCAAGCGCCTTTCATTGCCGTCGCTGGCGTTTGGAACACAAGAAGAGACTCATGTTTCACATTTGGGTAACAATTTACATGGCGAGAAAGAAGATGTCCGTCTGACCGGAGGTTCCTCTAAAAAATTGCAATTTGCACCAAGTCTAAGCTCGACATAATGCTGATTCAGGGAAGGGGATTGGAGAGCCCGTTGTTGTTTTTGCCTAGAATGTTGACAACACCCTCTTAAGAGGGTCTTTTTTCCCAAGACACGGGCTTTGATCGCCTCCCCACGTACATTTTCAAACAACATTAGTACTCCAATGATCGTATTCATGTTCTGTGTAGATATACAGTACAATACAACATTACACTACTACGGTTTGTCCGTCCTTCCATTTATCAAAGAAATTGTAAGACCAGCCCATGACAATGTCCTGTGAATGAGATGCATGCTTGTTCTACTATTTAGATATGGGCAGTGATTTGGAACACATGGGTGGGACCCCTCGGATTGGGGCCTTGCGTGGCTGAAAATCCATCCCCAAAGCAAGGACGAGGACGTCGACAAGGAGGACCACTCATTTTGCAACGTTGAATGTGGTGTCGCATGACCATCTCGTGAACGGCTCCAAAGAAGACATATCTCGTAACCCTCCCCCCCCCCCCCTTCCCTCCCCGTTCGTCCTTGCAGCCTCCACTGTCCATCCCTCCATCTTGCCCATCCTCTTGTTCTTCCTCCTCCTCAACGGCCACGAGGATCGAGACACAGCCAAGTCAAGGAAGGAAGGAAGGAAGGAAGGAACAGAATCTTTCTCTGTCCTCCTATCTATCTGTCTGTGTGTGTCTCTTCTCGAATCCCTTGATCTAGCCAGCTATGGCGGGCTCGTTGGCGGTCTTTGTGAAATCAGTCGTGGAGAATAGTACGGACAGGGAAAAAGTGTGGTCCATTCTTGAGGTAAGAGACAATTTCATAGCCTTCACACACATTGACACACTCTGGGGAGCCAATTGAAACATTCTTGTCCACGTGGTGGTTAACAAAGACGACTCGTTAACATAGAGCCTTGGTTTCATTTGAGGGGGGGGGGGGTAATCTTGTCTTGAACCCTTTCGCATTCCTTTCGCTGTTAAATGAGACTCTGGCTTCCAAACAAAATGGCCACATGTTGCTTCGTAGATGCCTATTGTTACTTGTTGAAAGAGCAAGAATTAAGGCGGAATGCGACACGAGACTCAGAGTTAGTCAATGATTGTATGAAAAATCCTCCCTGCTTTTTTATTGCTGTGGTTAACCATCTCTCAGAAGCTCTTCTTGGATCGATTAAGCGTAACAAAACAGAATCGATGAGGATTCAAGACCCACAAGTTATTTCCCGGAAAGAAACCATCTCCAATATGATTGGTCTCTCGAATCATGGCATATATATCGAGATTGAGTTATCTGCTGGCAATCGTCGTTTTGGAGAACTTTCGCGCTAAAACACACATAACTTACTCAGTATTATGGATTGTTTACCTCACTTTGACAACCTCATTATCGCAATTGCGTTGACGATACAGCACTTTCACGCCCTTTTTGCGATGTTTATGTACGTAGTTCAAGGAGACCTTCAACTAGTCATGAACCACTGGAACATGGACGGGGATGCTAGTGTCTCGAATTATCATTTAAGAAGCAAGTGAAGGCATTGTATTGTCCTTAGAATGGGACTAGCCCTTGGTCACTGCAAAACGTTTTTTTTTTTTACTTTTTTTTCTCCTCAATCGAAAGACCGGGTCAAAAGTTATGTTCGCTCAGAGCACAGAACATAAAATGGCACATAATGAATGATTTAGCCCTTTTGTGGCAATCAATTACCACAGGAGGGCTAGCCCCTTTATTCTGTGAAGAGTTACGTATATAGTGAGCTTTTGAGAGCTTTGGATCCAGTCGTTGGATTGAGCTAAAACTTGAAATATGCGGTCGTAACGGCCTGAGAGCAGTCTCACATGAAGAAGAACGCAATATGTTAACTCGAATTTGAAATGTCAATTCCCCACACAAGCATCCCCATCCACTTTCCAGTGGTCCCTGCAGGAAATAGAGGATTATCTAGGCTGTGTCTTTTTGGTCAGTATTTTTGGGAAGGTCACATTAGAAAACGAAATGGTCTAAAAATTGATTAGAGGTTCCATTTACCTTACCATGGGAGATGGTTGTAGCGCAGTTGATTAACGAGCGACCGAGCTATGCTCGGGTTCATAGGTTCGATCCTAGGTCTCCCCTCCCCCCTGCAGTGGATCATCGCCTTGAACGGCGGACCCTGAACCCTAAATGGGACAGCATATATATGTAACATTGAACAAATTGTAAGAATCTATTGTGATCCAATGAGAAACAGAATCTCGCAATAAAGACTTTACCTCAGGCATCCCTGAACGTGATTTTGGTCTGGTATCGTTCGCAACCTAACAGACCGGGGATTTATTTCAAACTTAGATTTTTCTTAGAGGTGTGGACCAAGGAGAGGGCTTTTGCTAAAATCGGAAGAAGCCCTAAAGTCCTTTCAGAGTTTGCTTTCCAACGAGCTATGCTCGGGTTCATAGGTTCGATCCTAGGTCTCCCCTCCCCCCTGCAGTGGATCATCGCCTTGAACGGCGGACCCTGAACCCTAAATGGTTTACCTCAGGCATCCCTGAACGTGATTTTGGTCTGGTATCGTTCGCAACCTAACAGACCGGGGATTTATTTCAAACTTAGAATTGTCTTAGAGGTGTGGACCAAGGAGAGGGCTTTTGCTAAAATCGGAAGAAGCCCTAAAGTCCTTTCAGAGTTTGCTTTCCAACGAACTCGCTTGACACTTTATGGTCCAACTAATGCCTCTTCTGTCCTTACGAGTGCGTTCAATCGAGCCTTGGGTTGGGATAAAGACCTTGAAGGCATTTCCACATGATCTACAGAATTTAATATCGTTCGGGTTTGAATTGCAACTCCAATGTTTGGATTTTCCTCAATAGTCTAAGTGACTTATATCTTTGATATTCCGCGCGAAACTTCGTTGCATGTTTTCAATCATATTAAGCCCCGTTGTAGTCATCGTGGCCCAGATGGACCATGTGGGATGTCATATTGAAAACACTGGCAGTTTGTTAAAATATTATTTCTTTAGGGGAAACCCCTGTATCAAGCATATAAATTTGAACTTTTGAAAATTAACTTAGTCTTGGCCCGCCTGAGATTCAGTTGTGGGTACCGTCATTTACTGTATGTTGTTTTGAATCAAAACTTCTTTCAATGGACTAAAATAGTCTCAACAAAAAACATCTCAAGTCCTTTTGTTAAAGTTTAGAGGGGTTCTTGTAAATTGGAACAAACATAATTGCGACAACAGTTTATGTACTTAAGTGTTTGGGGATCTAAAAGGCCGTTGGCCTTTTTAAACATCAACTAAGATGGCATTACTATTCCCGCCCTCTTCCAGTATTCTTTATACGTCTCATCCGATGTCTCCAGTGGTTCTTTGAAAAGAATGATAATGTTTATAATACATACTTTCAAAAGATCGTCAATGATGATTTTATGTATCGTCACCGGGCACAAAGGATTATTTTTAATAGTAACACTATTACGTCGCAATGCAATGTAAAGTAGAATCGATTACAAGAATCATGCTTGTTTATCAGGAAACAAGGGACAATGTCATCTAAGACGGAGAATGTACTGACAGGAAAGGCTTCGACGAGGAAGCTCATGCCCGAATTATTATCATGTGCCTAAACACCCATGGAAATGATCAATCTTTACACTCTCCCCACATGGCTTCTTTGTTTTTCTTATTCTAACACTCGCTGTACAAGTTGGGAACAGCTCCTACACGAGTTCTCAAGATTCGACGATCAAGGCCAAGAAGGCTGCGTGTGGATTCGTCTTGTAAATATACTGTGTACAACTGCGCACCTTAGTACATCTCTGACCTTTGAAGCCAATAATCAGATCATTAGCCGAAGTTTTCTGCCCAAAATCAATCAACACTTGAAATAGAGAGAAGAAGAGTAGACAGACAGAACCTGATACACAGTAGTGTAGAAAGTAAACTCAATCTCAAATTAGCCTGTCTCACCAGGCAGTTCATTCAAGGACGGCGAAAAATAACTCCAGGATTATTGGCTCTTCTGGAGGCAAAAAAATGTTCTCGGGCGATCTCGAGTCAGATCTCCAGGTGCGGATAACGGAAAGAAATAGACTACCAGGGGGAAACGCTTTGTCACTTTCCAATACCAGGCCTATTTTAGTACATAAACGCTTCACCTTCTACGATCCCCATGAACGTGGCAGCGACATGTCAGGTCATTCCCCATTCATCCATCCATTCGGAGGCCTCGGGAATACGCTCCCGTTTCCTTGTCTGATGGATTGGAAGATAAAAAAGACCCACGAAGCTTTCTCTTTGTTTTGGTAACGCTGCTTATTAGTGGGAGCTTTAGGTAGAGAATCGACAAGAGGAGCCCAACATGTGGATACCACATGACAAGCCGGAGTGTTCCAATGGGCCACCCTAAACATCTCGTTGGATCGCCCTCTTCAAAGTATTGCATCCAAGTGGACGTAATTCCCTTTAGAGCGAAACGACACACACACTTTATCCATCGTCGCCGAACACTGTATGAAAGAACGTTCGATTTGTCTCCCCCGACAAGTTGCGCCGTCAACAAACACACACTAAACACAAGACTCAGGGATTTGTCAGGATACGCAAGTCCACGCCCAACGGCGGCGGACTTGTATCCTACTGGATTGAGCCAAGATATGCTCAGTAGTACTGTACGTACATGCAGTAGACTGTCGTGCCGAACAAATAATCTCGGATGCAGTTCCTCTTTCTTCTACGTGTGTATGGCTAATCCCCCTTTTAGGGCGAAAACACCACCACTTGCCAACTGTACAGGGTGGTCCCAATTTAGTGCCCCATCCTGAACGCACAGTTACGCAGTTTGAACTTAATCATCGGATATGCTTTTGTTGCTTGCATGTTTGAAGGAATGTGTTGTGGGAACAAGGCAAATGAGTTTTATGCAAACTTGCCCATTCGGTATGAACCTATTTCCGAGAAAATCAACTTTCTTAGAGGTTTTTTGACGGCCTGACATGAATGGAATACTATATATTGCAGAAAAAAAAATCTTGGCAAAAGCCTGGACCTTTTTGATACTTGCCCCAAAAGTCCATTTTATTGACATGTGGTCAAAATATGTGATCAAAATTAAGTGTACGCTAATTTCATAATGATAATCTTGATTGCGAGACAGTTCATTGCATCATATCATTGATCTATTCTTACTACAAAATTTATATTTTAAGTTATTATCATTGCAGAAATGCTAATATCCACCAAGTAGGGGGTGACGAAAAGGCCTAGGATCAAACCCATGAATTTGGGCCCTCCCTGTATAAGTCAGCGGTTAGGGAATGGCCTGTTTTCGTTCTGAATTCATTCCCGCGGAGGAGGAAAGTTACTTGTTACCCCATCCATCCGTCGATCCCCCTAACCGGGGAATACTTCAATCAAAGAGTTGCTCAACGAGCGACCTTCCAGACTCATTGTTCCCAAGGGAGAAGCGACGCTTCCAGTAGCAGCTGCCTTGGAATTGGCGATCCCTGGCGATCCGTGGTGATGAGTTCTGGATCAAATTACACAAAAAACGTTAGAAGATAAAAAAGAAGGGCTTTCCAGGTCCATCAAGTGAAGTGCTGTAATCGCTGTCAGAAAAGTACTCATCCCAGTCCTCATCGTGTCTACTTTCGCAGAGGGCAACAACAGCCTTCTTTCTCATTCTGTCCCGTTTTTGAGGCACTTTTAGGATAGATTGCATACCGCCTCATCGAGTCACCACTACATTGCTAGTTGTTGACGAGACGTTGCAAACACACCACATGTCCACCGGGCTCTCTCAATCTCTCGCCAACTTTGCGATTCTCTCCTTGTCATGATTATGTGACATATTGGGTAGTTCCTATCCACAAATCATCCATCCAGACGCGAGTCAAGCCAATCTTGACCAGACTCAGTGAAGTGACGGATGAGTCCACATTTTTGATTGACATATCGCCAACGAGAGATTGGGAGGGTGGCTCAAAGCTTTGTTGGAACGCTTTCGGAACAGTTTATGTGGAACCTTTTGTGCGATCAATTCTTCTGTGACGACTAGTTCGTGAGTAGTACATCACAATATGTGTGAATACCTCTTGTGCGTATCCATCAACAGGGTGCTTTTGTGTGTCCTTTGACGAGATAATTTGCACACATTGTAACGCCTCGTTGGGCCTTTCGTTTTAATATCAGTCAAACTGTTTGGATTGGATAAAGACCCTCTCCCTCTTTGGTTGGAGTGGAGAGCGCAGAAAGAGTGAAGGAGACCATTTCCAATGAACTGAAATGTATGCAATTTGACATTGATTGCAAGCGCAACACAAGCGCTAACTTGTCCTCCCAATTCACGGCGGAACAAAAATTAATGCTTTGCGGTGGAAAAGTCTCATTTGCATTTGGAGAACAAGCACTACTTCATGGGGGGCTTACTTGGAATTCGGGAGCAATTCGCTAAAGTTATGGGCCTGAATTCCTGGCCCAGCCAAATTCGAAACTTTGCCCAAATTACTAATGTTAAACTCTTTTGTGTACGCACGTCAATCAATCCCCGGATATAGTGCACACCACTTGGTTCCTTAAATAGACGAGCGGTTTAATTTGGGACTGTCAAGTTGGTTAGAGTTGTGCCGAGTTTCAATTTGGAAACAGGAGTAATCCTTCTCTTCCCACGATCTATACAAAACCCTGTAGATGGGCCCATTTTATGTACCATATTGCACGCAAGTTCTTGATAATCTATCCCAGGAACCAAATGGATCAAAACTATGGTTCCTTGGGTGACATTTGGCCTTTGCCAATCTAACTTTTGAATCGAAATCGATTATATTTCCAAAGATTATGTGGTTCTTGTTGATGTTGGAAAAGTCAATTCTGCTACTCTTTATGAGGATGATTCAAGACCCACGCACTTTTAGAGAGGATATGAAAGTTTGGTTCAATCACGACAATTTGAACTTGTAAAGTCTCAAATCTTTCACTTGATATCAACTCTGATATACTGTACGCTTTAATGTGAAACGAAGGAACTTGATAACTTTTATCAATACGAACATATTAACGGAATATATTCGAATCGACTACGCTTGTGAGAGAAAACTTATGCGCTTGATTGAAGTCCATAAGGAAAGCAGTCTTTCACAATTCAAGTTTTGTCTTAACAACGTTGATCAAAAGTAAGACGAATTAATTTGGTTTTGGACCGATTTCATAAACCCTGTTGAAGAAAGTTGGTCTATTAAAGGGGTGACATGCAATCTTGAAAAGAGTACTCTTCTATCCAATTTATACTTTTCCGATTTTCCAATGTTTTGAAACCAAGTTCATAAAACTGACATTTGGATGCGTTGACAGCCTCGCTGTTCTTTGGCAAGACTCTCTTTTTGGAACCAATAAACGAACGCTCCAATAGCCAACAAACTGCCATTAAAAATGCACTCGCCAAAGGATCAATTTCATTTCAACAAATGGATGATCCTGAAAGGACCAGCCAAGTTGGCACTCTCGATAAAAAAAAGTCCAAACCAGTAGCGGCTTTCCTTGTTCAAAAATAGCTCGACATCGCTGATCGACATTGTTTGTCAATTTACTTTAGAACATCAAAAAGCCATTTCAGATTCAACTTTGATCCTACTCTCGATAGAGGATCTACATAAACCGCTATATAAATTCCAGTGAACCACTTCAGTTGACTGACAGTTGGAAAGTGAAGGAACAAGCCATTTGATTGCATGCTTCAAATGTTTCTGGGATTTTACTTGTCCAAAATAATGGACTTGGTGGAACAAACGCCAAGGGTGATGTACAGTGGCACTTAAACCAATTATATCTGGTAGGTTCTAAGCAAAATGTTGCTTTGGCGGACTTGATTGACTTGTCAGGGCCTTTCGGGATGTTAGACGCCCAAATCCATTATTTATTGACACATCAAAAACGCTATAAGACAAAGGTGGGTATTGAACCGTTATTTCTTTATGGATTGTGTTATCATTATGTCAACTTTAGATCAACGGGCTCGTTCACTCATGTTGGTTTGTTGGTAGATTGAACATTCCAAACTATTTTCTTTATCCATTAGTTGAAACTAAGACTATATTCGAGATTGCAAGAATACAATTTTCTCACTCAGAAGCACAAGTAACCTTGTTCAGATTTCTGCTGAAATGAGATGACATTTTTATCACCATTAAATGTCCAGTGGTATTTTAGGAAGCAATGTCTTGGGTTAGGTCAAACTACCGATAAGCGGCAAACAACTAACTTCCCCGATCTCCGTTCAATTACAATGGATAAATGAATTAATCTTTTGAGGAAGCGGATGAACGTGCAATAACGTTAGCTTTCCCCTTAAAAATGCCCACCATTGGTTACAAACATTTTTACCAGTATGAACCAAGCACAATCAGAAGGAAAAGTCTCACCTGATAATGATGAGCAATTCTCAACAACAAATTGAGGCCGGTTTTTTATTGACAGATCTAATGAGTTCTACACACACTCGCTCCTTTCGTTGTCTCAAACTACGTATGTACAGTACAATAAAGTACAGCAGAGTACTCGGCATTAAACATCAACCAACCACGACTGTAATTGGACCATTCTTGCGTTTTTCCTCCTCAGAAAATGAATGTGTCCGCGGAGGAATTCCAACTGATCTACCCGAATCAAACCCTGCTGACCACTGTGGCCTCGTCAGAAGACTTGAATACCACCACCACCACCACCATCGCGGTGGCCAAGATGTGTGACCTCGAGCACTTTGCCCAAGGCTACAAAGACATCCATGGCTACCTGAGTCTCGTGGTGTGTCTCTTTGGGACAATTGCCAATATCTTGAATATTGTCGTTCTCACACGAAAAGAAATGAATGGGTCACCCATCAACCGAATATTGACAGGTACGTGCGTCGGCCTTTTTTATTTATGTCCAGCAACTAACAACCCTTTTCTATGGTATTCGCTCATTCGATACGTCAGTCGGTTTCAATAACAATAAAAAGAACCAGCTCTGTTTCTCTCTCTGTGTGTCTGAACTAACTTTTCCCCGATCCAACCATACGAACGAACGAACGAACGAACGTCGTGTCGATGTCCGTGCAGTATGTGCGTATCTATCTATCTATCTATCTATCTATCTATCTATCTATCTATCTATCTATCTATCTATCTATCTATCTATCTGTCTATGAAGGCTAACCAATGGGAGTTTGATCATCGAGTTACAAAAGAAGAGGAGGGAACTCGAGACAGATCGACAACCACTTGAGAGTTTTATGATCTCCGATGACCGTCAAAGCAAAACACATTAGGAAAATCGACACTGCTTACATACAGAGCAATCGCCTTGACCAGCATCGGTCCTCTTTTGTGATCCCAGGGAACACTTACATACACCGCTCTGTGTAGCTCTAGTTTTTGCTGTAAAAAGAGGCTTCCTGGGAACCGTAGCAATAATCTCGCGAAAATGATACTTTATGAGCTAGGAATACGAAACATCATATTTAAAGGCCAAAAAAATATGATCCCTCTTTTAGTTAACTGCAATTATTGGTAAGATGCTTTTTGACCAAAAAAAACTTTAAGCTCGCTTTGCTTGAAAATAATTGGAACACTATTACTGCTAGATCCGAACGAAAGCTATCTGCGTCCCCATTTTGGGTTCGAGCTAGGGAACCAATTTTGAAGCTCTCGGTTTGGGGCTGAGTAAATTTCAAGATTTGATTTTTTTTCTCAACTTGGATTGACTTAACGGAATTGTACTGTTAGTCCTGATCCAAATTCTGGGGTTGGCCCAGGAATGAGCGCTATTTCATTACCAATCAAAGCAGACCTATCCAATGATGTATGCAAGATACTCCTTCTTTGTGCAAATGTATGGACTGCGAATGTACGTACACACTTTGGACCGGGAAAGGCCAAATTGACGCTCTGGAGGAAAATACAACACGTAGACAGTAGTAGTATGTATGTAGGTACGTACGTTCTAGGTGAAAGGGTGGGCAGTAGGTAGTAGTACTCGTAATAGAAGTAGTGCGAGTAATGGTGTTGGTGGAGGAGAATGCAGTCCAAAACTGCACCAGAAGTGCAACTCATTTCTCAGTTTCGCCAGGCTTGTCCAGGATGGACATGGTCTTTAGCTATTCTATGGACTCGTCTCATTCCAAAGAGGCTATTCCATCTCACGAAATAAGCAGCCAAACGAACTTGTCGATGGACGCTTGCTAGGCTTCTAATTTGTTTAGACCGGGTTGAATTGGACGAGGTGTTAGAGAAGCTCAATAAATGATGATGCTCGTTTCCTGAAATGTTCATATCATCTTAGATCAAAAACCTTTTTTTGGCTACGATTTTTCACTCAACAGACAGCTCATAATTCCAAGGTATAGGTGGTCAATATTGAGGGAATGTATTAGAATTGAGAAGTTTAACAGAATGCGTTTAGTACCTCTAAAAGGAAGTATTCCTCGCTTGGCTTAAACCCGGCACTTTTGCACTGGGATAAGTTCAGTGAGCCTTCAGGCCTTTTGGAATGGTGAAAATAATGCTTTTGGAATTGGAGTTGTTGTGGAGATAAGTAATATTTCTTCGCATGTTAGGCTCATGGCTTATTGGAGAATCATTTGTCAGGGATTGCCATGACAACAAGCAACATCAAAAATAAGAAATCATTGCGATGGCACAAAAAGGCCAGATGGGGCCTTCCCATGACAAGCGAGAACATGTTTCATGGTCTTTCTTGTTTTATGGAATAAATCATTGCACATGGGTAAATCTTATTTCAGGGATTGCCGTGGCGGACATGCTTGTTATGGTGGAGTACATCCCCTTCACGATCCATATGCATCTTTGGACCAATGGACGGGAACCCGAGGAGCAGTACTCGTGGAATTGGGCGGCCCTGCTCTGGTTTCATGTCAACTTCAGTATTGTGATCCACGCCGTTTCCATCTTCTTGACGCTCACGTTGGCAGTTTGGCGGTTCATCATGATTAGATTCCACACTTTGGCACCCATCTACTGCACCATGGAGAGGTGCAAGATAGTCATCCTTTGTGCTTATGGTAAGTGAGCCTTCATTTTCTCAACCCAACTAAGCAGTGCCTACAGTTCGAAAGATTATCTATCGCCTTGGCTCAAAAGTCTGCCTGACTCCCAATACATGCTTCCTTAACCGCAGCTTTTCTACGAAGTTATCCTGAAAGAACTTTGAGCCAGAAGACACACAGACACACAGATACTGGTTCTTCTCTTGGGTTGACCGGGCAAGACAAATAGCAACAAGCCTTTAGAACTCGTTAAAAGGCGGAGACGTAATTACAAGGCTCTCTCATTGGACACTTGATCTTCAAAGAGATGGCTCACTTGGGAGAAACAAAGGTTGGCGTTGGTTGAATACCAAGAAATGAGTCAAAAGCCTGCTCATTTGTCCACTTGAGTACCTAATATTCGAGTACGCTGCCATTCTTTATTCATGACAAACTCACAATGGATATTGGAACTAATTACTTAATTGTCGTCCCGAACGAAAACCCTCCAGAGGGAGTAATAAAAATGAGTAACGCGGTACTAAAACTCTCAAAGGTAGTGTAGAAGATGGACCACTCTGTGGAAAATTCATGCTCATTAATTCAAATGCACAATGCATTATTTCTGGGGCCCTATTCCCCCTTTACAGAAAAACTACGTTCTAAAACGCCCTTGGGATTGGTTTCCATTTAGTATGGGCTGATTGGTCCATATCTAGGCAAAGGTGAGCCCAATCCAATGATTGATGAATTAGCTATTGGTGAAGGAGTCGAAATACGAATGATTTCGAAAGCATTCAAACGTAGAAGTGGATTGCTCAAGAACCCAACCGGTTCCTAGATTTCGCCCACCACTTCCGCTTTTCTTACCGCTATCGAGTGCTTTAAAGACGTCAATTCTTGTGGAGGCGGTAAGCCACCCCATCATGAATGCTTCAGGCTTTAATAACTCCATGAAAAGGCCATAAAGAGTATGAGTGTACGTATTTCTTCCGGCATTCTTCTCCAATGGCCTTTCAAGAGCCAAGGCCTCTCTTTCTCGCCAGCCTTGGCATATCGTTTGTCATTCGCTAAGCTTCAAGTCCGTGAATGGGAACATACACGCACATTGAACAAGAGATACTACACCAAGTTCCTAATAAGTTACAACCTTGGTGGCCTTCGCGACTACTGCCTGCCTTTGGATTGCACCCCTGTACAATGTGCTTGCTCACCACCCAACGGTCGTAGTGAAGGTCCTTGTTACGATGTTGACTTTGGTTTGTTTGAGGATCCTCTTAACGTTACCCGCACAAACATTGGATGATTTTAGGAAGCCTCCACAATTGCCTGGCTTTGGTAGTGCCCAAAAGGTACAGTACTTACCGGGTGACTACACTTACCTGATAAGTTTATGACTGGTGGCTCTTCTACTGATGACAAACATTTTCAGACTCGACAAAGACACTTTTTTCACGGGACACTCGTAAACTTTCCCAAGTGCGACCTTTAATGCCGACACGACCTCATGATAATGCAATTTACGGTCCCAAATCACCTTTGATTCAATAAAAGCGCAAACTCTGAAAACCTTCAACTCTGAAAGACAGACAGTAGCTGAATCCTGGAACTGACAGGTTCTTGTTGGGCCATTTTGTTTTCCGAGCTAGAGGGAACTACGACGAAAAGTGACATATTCGGCAATGTTCGAACAATGGCTTATCAAGCCAAAGCCAACCAACGACAAGAGGTGCTCACATTGGGTAGCACACGACAGACAGCTCGGATATGACGATATGACTTTAAGAGCCCACTTTCAAATTGCGGCAAATTCCCCTTCCAACACTTTTCATTGTCTGCTGCCTGCTCAGTCAACGTGGTGCTTACTACGTACTTAGTGGATCGTGGAAGAAAGACTCTTTAACGGTAAGTAAGTGCTGGGCCGACAACAACTGAATAGATGTGAAGAGAATTCCATCTCACAATTGCTTTGCCCGAAGAAGGGTCTGAACGAAGAGGCGAAATGCGGGTTATCTCGAACGTGCCCGTCTTTTGATGCTTCATTTCATTATTTTCCCCACTTGCTCAAGCTCTGATCCCCTTCAGGTTATCCAAAGAAGGTGCTTTCACTTGATCATTCTGACAAGGATGAAGGCGGAGGAGGTAATTCGTAGAAACAATTTGTTTGGAAATAGTACGTAAATCCATTAGGAATCGAGTTACTCGCAGTCTTCAGCGGTGACGGCACAAAAAGTTGCCCTGCGGCTAAAACATCTCGAATCAAGTTGATTGAAGTTAGGACTGGATTCACCGAAAGGGAGGTTTCAATTATTCAAGACTCTGATATTTCCATCCGATAACGCCTTTTGCACGCAGAAACGTCCATATCTCATCAACATAAATGGCCCCAATGTACCACGTCATTGTTCAATTACTATTGCAACTACTAGGAGACCATATGGATAACGGTTTCAGGGTCAATGGCAACAAGAACCTTCATTAAAACGCCACTACTCCACTTGAATTGCCCTTGAGCTGTGGAATTAGTTACCAACTACCAAGAACTAGGTAAAACTGGCTTCAAGTCAAGTTTCAAGTCTAGTTTCTTCTCGAGTTTTGACCGAGTAAGGCAGTCCAAGAAGATTTGGGTCTTCCGTCTGACTAGAGAAGTACTCCTTGATATTTCCGGTGCAATTACCAAAATCGTAGAAACTTATTCTCTTTGACGTGGGATGTCGAGCTTTCAAACCATGAGAGGGCCTTTAGAACCCATTTGAACATTTCAGAAGTTGGAACGATTCAAAAAAGCCTTTGATATTCTTATTCATTTGGTAGCTAACTGGCATGAGCAATACAAATCAAAGCTACATCAAGTCGAGGCAGGATCCATCGGTTGTGCGTTATTGACATGAGACAACGAAAAGAACTGTTCATATTTTTGGTGCTCACTCTCTGGAGAACGAAACCCGAAAGCAGCTCTGTCCCCAAGTTAATAGAAGCAATAGCAGAAATGAAGTTCGTCAAGATGTCCCAACCAAACGGATGACCAGGCTCCACAAATTGTATTGGCCAGAGAGGAGGAACCTTCCCTTTCTCGAGAAGGAAGGACAAAAGAACGCTCAGGCTTAATAGATATTGGAGGCGAGAATTTGCTCTTGAGTTCTGGCTTCAACCAGATGTCAAGTATGTATACCCTGTCTCAAGAGTCTACTTGAACTTATCAACCTCATCATGGATTTACATACAGGGTGTTTGATCTCTATGGAATCACGATTTGATCAATTGTTGATGCAATCGTACACCCATTGGCACACGTCTGTCCTTAAGTTGCAGCTGTCTGATGATGTCATAAAAAAAATGGACGGTCAGTGGTGTACTTTTTAGAACAGAAAAGGCACAAAAAGACATGATACAAATAGTTTTATTATGCAAAAAACTTTTCAAAGGCTTCAAAAAGTGTTATGTAAAAAAAGAGAAATGTAACGAAGAAAAATTAAGTCCAAGAAACAGCTTTTTTTCAGCAAGAGAGTATCTTTATGCATGTTAATGAGTAAGACTGACAGTTGAATAAAAGGCAATGCTACATGAACTATTCCTTTCATTGATGAATGAATTCATAACTCTAATTTAATCCCTTAACAGAGGGCTATTAAGACTCAAAAGTACGAGTGACCTTCCAAACTTTGATGGTGACGTCATCTTCCCTTTCTGCTCCAATGTCCCAATAACGCTGGCCGTGTACAAAATGCCGTCAGGTTTTTGGAAGCTTAAAATGAGTGTCAAGATTTTTATTGACACACGTGCCTCCCCAAAACATGAATGAGCTATTGCCGGTAGTTAGGGAAGAGAGACTTTTAA